>NW_027666369.1:0-26464 GCF_963455335.1 Martes martes | reverse complement strand
GCGGAAAGCGATGCAAACACCCTGCCGGCTGGGGCCTCCACCCCAGGGAGCTGCGGGTGCCGCCAGCACCTCGGGGCCGACAGCGGCTTCGGGGGAGTCCAGGCGGTCGCACGCCTGGGCCTGAAAACCGAGGGAGACAGCAGGTCCCTCCAGGCCGAGCCACGGTGCGCTGCGGGGGAGAACGTCCGCCCAGGGAAAGACGAGTGCGAAGAGGGAAGCGGGCAGGAGAGAGGAAGGGCGCGCTTCGTGAGGCCCGAGCGCCCGGGCCGTGGGGCCGGCTTCTCCCGGGCCGGCGCCTCGCGTCCTCCCCGGGGAAGCGGTGGGCTGACTCGCCGTGGGTGGGGACGCCGTGGGTCAAGCCCCTCGACCTCCCCGGGAGAGACAAGGCAGGGTGGAATGCCATCCCCGTCCACGTCCGCACACACGTCGCTGCACGGAGCAGGAGGCCTTCTCGGCGCGGAGCCTGTTCACCTCGAGCGAGCACCACCGCCTTCCCTCCGAGAGGCCAGCCTGAAGCCGAGCTGCCTTCCGCGGGCAGGCCTCCTTGGCGAAGGGAGAAAGCTGGGCCGCGGCAGGGTGGGGCGGAAGCCGCAGGAAGGCTGCCGGCCGGGCCTCAGGTGGGGGGGCCATCCTGGAAGGGGGCCCCCGACCCCGGCCTCGGCGAAGCACGCGCGGGGACATCGGAAGCAGCTTCTGCTGGGACCGAGCGGCCGGACCCACCGCAGAGCAAACCCACTCGCTCCGAGGCTGCGGGAGGCCTTCTGGCGGCAGCCCCGCTTGGCGGAGCCGGGCGCCCGCGCGCAGTCGAGCCCACCGGAGCCGGCGTTCGGAGGGCACCGGGCTGCACACCCGGCTCGCGGGGAGGTCGGGAGGGCGACGCCGGCCTGCAGGCCCACCTCTCCGGGGGCCGCCCTGAGCAGGGAGGCCAGCCTGAAACGGACGGGCGAAGGGCCGAGCCCCTGCCATGGGACTGTTTCAGCGGGACGCCTTGGCCCAGCAAGCCCCACTCCGTCCCGGGAGGAGAGAAGCGGCTGTGACCCCCTAGAAGCACGGAGCAAGGCGCCCAGCCCTCGCCTCTGGCACGCGCTTCCCGGAGGGGGCTCTGTCAGCTCCCCCTTCCCCGAAAGCACCGCGCCTGCTCTCAGACGCGGAAAGCGATGCAAACACCCTGCCGGCTGGGGCCTCCACCCCAGGGAGCTGCGGGTGCCGCCAGCACCTCGGGGCCGACAGCGGCTTCGGGGGAGTCCAGGCGGTCGCACGCCTGGGCCTGAAAACCGAGGGAGACAGCAGGTCCCTCCAGGCCGAGCCACGGTGCGCTGCGGGGGAGAACGTCCGCCCAGGGAAAGACGAGTGCGAAGAGGGAAGCGGGCAGGAGAGAGGAAGGGCGCGCTTCGTGAGGCCCGAGCGCCCGGGCCGTGGGGCCGGCTTCTCCCGGGCCGGCGCCTCGCGTCCTCCCCGGGGAAGCGGTGGGCTGACTCGCCGTGGGTGGGGACGCCGTGGGTCAAGCCCCTCGACCTCCCCGGGAGAGACAAGGCAGGGTGGAATGCCATCCCCGTCCACGTCCGCACACACGTCGCTGCACGGAGCAGGAGGCCTTCTCGGCGCGGAGCCTGTTCACCTCGAGCGAGCACCACCGCCTTCCCTCCGAGAGGCCAGCCTGAAGCCGAGCTGCCTTCCGCGGGCAGGCCTCCTTGGCGAAGGGAGAAAGCTGGGCCGCGGCAGGGTGGGGCGGAAGCCGCAGGAAGGCTGCCGGCCGGGCCTCAGGTGGGGGGGCCATCCTGGAAGGGGGCCCCCGACCCCGGCCTCGGCGAAGCACGCGCGGGGACATCGGAAGCAGCTTCTGCTGGGACCGAGCGGCCGGACCCACCGCAGAGCAAACCCACTCGCTCCGAGGCTGCGGGAGGCCTTCTGGCGGCAGCCCCGCTTGGCGGAGCCGGGCGCCCGCGCGCAGTCGAGCCCACCGGAGCCGGCGTTCGGAGGGCACCGGGCTGCACACCCGGCTCGCGGGGAGGTCGGGAGGGCGACGCCGGCCTGCAGGCCCACCTCTCCGGGGGCCGCCCTGAGCAGGGAGGCCAGCCTGAAACGGACGGGCGAAGGGCCGAGCCCCTGCCATGGGACTGTTTCAGCGGGACGCCTTGGCCCAGCAAGCCCCACTCCGTCCCGGGAGGAGAGAAGCGGCTGTGACCCCCTAGAAGCACGGAGCAAGGCGCCCAGCCCTCGCCTCTGGCACGCGCTTCCCGGAGGGGGCTCTGTCAGCTCCCCCTTCCCCGAAAGCACCGCGCCTGCTCTCAGACGCGGAAAGCGATGCAAACACCCTGCCGGCTGGGGCCTCCACCCCAGGGAGCTGCGGGTGCCGCCAGCACCTCGGGGCCGACAGCGGCTTCGGGGGAGTCCAGGCGGTCGCACGCCTGGGCCTGAAAACCGAGGGAGACAGCAGGTCCCTCCAGGCCGAGCCACGGTGCGCTGCGGGGGAGAACGTCCGCCCAGGGAAAGACGAGTGCGAAGAGGGAAGCGGGCAGGAGAGAGGAAGGGCGCGCTTCGTGAGGCCCGAGCGCCCGGGCCGTGGGGCCGGCTTCTCCCGGGCCGGCGCCTCGCGTCCTCCCCGGGGAAGCGGTGGGCTGACTCGCCGTGGGTGGGGACGCCGTAGGTCAAGCCCCTCGACCTCCCCGGGAGAGACAAGGCAGGGTGGAATGCCATCCCCGTCCACGTCCGCACACACGTCGCTGCACGGAGCAGGAGGCCTTCTCGGCGCGGAGCCTGTTCACCTCGAGCGAGCACCACCGCCTTCCCTCCGAGAGGCCAGCCTGAAGCCGAGCTGCCTTCCGCGGGCAGGCCTCCTTGGCGAAGGGAGAAAGCTGGGCCGCGGCAGGGTGGGGCGGAAGCCGCAGGAAGGCTGCCGGCCGGGCCTCAGGTGGGGGGGCCATCCTGGAAGGGGGCCCCCGACCCCGGCCTCGGCGAAGCACGCGCGGGGACATCGGAAGCAGCTTCTGCTGGGACCGAGCGGCCGGACCCACCGCAGAGCAAACCCACTCGCTCCGAGGCTGCGGGAGGCCTTCTGGCGGCAGCCCCGCTTGGCGGAGCCGGGCGCCCGCGCGCAGTCGAGCCCACCGGAGCCGGCGTTCGGAGGGCACCGGGCTGCACACCCGGCTCGCGGGGAGGTCGGGAGGGCGACGCCGGCCTGCAGGCCCACCTCTCCGGGGGCCGCCCTGAGCAGGGAGGCCAGCCTGAAACGGACGGGCGAAGGGCCGAGCCCCTGCCATGGGACTGTTTCAGCGGGACGCCTTGGCCCAGCAAGCCCCACTCCGTCCCGGGAGGAGAGAAGCGGCTGTGACCCCCTAGAAGCACGGAGCAAGGCGCCCAGCCCTCGCCTCTGGCACGCGCTTCCCGGAGGGGGCTCTGTCAGCTCCCCCTTCCCCGAAAGCACCGCGCCTGCTCTCAGACGCGGAAAGCGATGCAAACACCCTGCCGGCTGGGGCCTCCACCCCAGGGAGCTGCGGGTGCCGCCAGCACCTCGGGGCCGACAGCGGCTTCGGGGGAGTCCAGGCGGTCGCACGCCTGGGCCTGAAAACCGAGGGAGACAGCAGGTCCCTCCAGGCCGAGCCACGGTGCGCTGCGGGGGAGAACGTCCGCCCAGGGAAAGACGAGTGCGAAGAGGGAAGCGGGCAGGAGAGAGGAAGGGCGCGCTTCGTGAGGCCCGAGCGCCCGGGCCGTGGGGCCGGCTTCTCCCGGGCCGGCGCCTCGCGTCCTCCCCGGGGAAGCGGTGGGCTGACTCGCCGTGGGTGGGGACGCCGTGGGTCAAGCCCCTCGACCTCCCCGGGAGAGACAAGGCAGGGTGGAATGCCATCCCCGTCCACGTCCGCACACACGTCGCTGCACGGAGCAGGAGGCCTTCTCGGCGCGGAGCCTGTTCACCTCGAGCGAGCACCACCGCCTTCCCTCCGAGAGGCCAGCCTGAAGCCGAGCTGCCTTCCGCGGGCAGGCCTCCTTGGCGAAGGGAGAAAGCTGGGCCGCGGCAGGGTGGGGCGGAAGCCGCAGGAAGGCTGCCGGCCGGGCCTCAGGTGGGGGGGCCATCCTGGAAGGGGGCCCCCGACCCCGGCCTCGGCGAAGCACGCGCGGGGACATCGGAAGCAGCTTCTGCTGGGACCGAGCGGCCGGACCCACCGCAGAGCAAACCCACTCGCTCCGAGGCTGCGGGAGGCCTTCTGGCGGCAGCCCCGCTTGGCGGAGCCGGGCGCCCGCGCGCAGTCGAGCCCACCGGAGCCGGCGTTCGGAGGGCACCGGGCTGCACACCCGGCTCGCGGGGAGGTCGGGAGGGCGACGCCGGCCTGCAGGCCCACCTCTCCGGGGGCCGCCCTGAGCAGGGAGGCCAGCCTGAAACGGACGGGCGAAGGGCCGAGCCCCTGCCATGGGACTGTTTCAGCGGGACGCCTTGGCCCAGCAAGCCCCACTCCGTCCCGGGAGGAGAGAAGCGGCTGTGACCCCCTAGAAGCACGGAGCAAGGCGCCCAGCCCTCGCCTCTGGCACGCGCTTCCCGGAGGGGGCTCTGTCAGCTCCCCCTTCCCCGAAAGCACCGCGCCTGCTCTCAGACGCGGAAAGCGATGCAAACACCCTGCCGGCTGGGGCCTCCACCCCAGGGAGCTGCGGGTGCCGCCAGCACCTCGGGGCCGACAGCGGCTTCGGGGGAGTCCAGGCGGTCGCACGCCTGGGCCTGAAAACCGAGGGAGACAGCAGGTCCCTCCAGGCCGAGCCACGGTGCGCTGCGGGGGAGAACGTCCGCCCAGGGAAAGACGAGTGCGAAGAGGGAAGCGGGCAGGAGAGAGGAAGGGCGCGCTTCGTGAGGCCCGAGCGCCCGGGCCGTGGGGCCGGCTTCTCCCGGGCCGGCGCCTCGCGTCCTCCCCGGGGAAGCGGTGGGCTGACTCGCCGTGGGTGGGGACGCCGTGGGTCAAGCCCCTCGACCTCCCCGGGAGAGACAAGGCAGGGTGGAATGCCATCCCCGTCCACGTCCGCACACACGTCGCTGCACGGAGCAGGAGGCCTTCTCGGCGCGGAGCCTGTTCACCTCGAGCGAGCACCACCGCCTTCCCTCCGAGAGGCCAGCCTGAAGCCGAGCTGCCTTCCGCGGGCAGGCCTCCTTGGCGAAGGGAGAAAGCTGGGCCGCGGCAGGGTGGGGCGGAAGCCGCAGGAAGGCTGCCGGCCGGGCCTCAGGTGGGGGGGCCATCCTGGAAGGGGGCCCCCGACCCCGGCCTCGGCGAAGCACGCGCGGGGACATCGGAAGCAGCTTCTGCTGGGACCGAGCGGCCGGACCCACCGCAGAGCAAACCCACTCGCTCCGAGGCTGCGGGAGGCCTTCTGGCGGCAGCCCCGCTTGGCGGAGCCGGGCGCCCGCGCGCAGTCGAGCCCACCGGAGCCGGCGTTCGGAGGGCACCGGGCTGCACACCCGGCTCGCGGGGAGGTCGGGAGGGCGACGCCGGCCTGCAGGCCCACCTCTCCGGGGGCCGCCCTGAGCAGGGAGGCCAGCCTGAAACGGACGGGCGAAGGGCCGAGCCCCTGCCATGGGACTGTTTCAGCGGGACGCCTTGGCCCAGCAAGCCCCACTCCGTCCCGGGAGGAGAGAAGCGGCTGTGACCCCCTAGAAGCACGGAGCAAGGCGCCCAGCCCTCGCCTCTGGCACGCGCTTCCCGGAGGGGGCTCTGTCAGCTCCCCCTTCCCCGAAAGCACCGCGCCTGCTCTCAGACGCGGAAAGCGATGCAAACACCCTGCCGGCTGGGGCCTCCACCCCAGGGAGCTGCGGGTGCCGCCAGCACCTCGGGGCCGACAGCGGCTTCGGGGGAGTCCAGGCGGTCGCACGCCTGGGCCTGAAAACCGAGGGAGACAGCAGGTCCCTCCAGGCCGAGCCACGGTGCGCTGCGGGGGAGAACGTCCGCCCAGGGAAAGACGAGTGCGAAGAGGGAAGCGGGCAGGAGAGAGGAAGGGCGCGCTTCGTGAGGCCCGAGCGCCCGGGCCGTGGGGCCGGCTTCTCCCGGGCCGGCGCCTCGCGTCCTCCCCGGGGAAGCGGTGGGCTGACTCGCCGTGGGTGGGGACGCCGTGGGTCAAGCCCCTCGACCTCCCCGGGAGAGACAAGGCAGGGTGGAATGCCATCCCCGTCCACGTCCGCACACACGTCGCTGC
This sequence comes from Martes martes, assembly GCF_963455335.1. Lineage (NCBI taxonomy): Eukaryota > Metazoa > Chordata > Mammalia > Carnivora > Mustelidae > Martes > Martes martes. The sequence goes on along the minus strand of NW_027666369.1, from coordinate 20,296 downwards.
ACGGAGCAGGAGGCCTTCTCGGCGCGGAGCCTGTTCACCTCGAGCGAGCACCACCGCCTTCCCTCCGAGAGGCCAGCCTGAAGCCGAGCTGCCTTCCGCGGGCAGGCCTCCTTGGCGAAGGGAGAAAGCTGGGCCGCGGCAGGGTGGGGCGGAAGCCGCAGGAAGGCTGCCGGCCGGGCCTCAGGTGGGGGGGCCATCCTGGAAGGGGGCCCCCGACCCCGGCCTCGGCGAAGCACGCGCGGGGACATCGGAAGCAGCTTCTGCTGGGACCGAGCGGCCGGACCCACCGCAGAGCAAACCCACTCGCTCCGAGGCTGCGGGAGGCCTTCTGGCGGCAGCCCCGCTTGGCGGAGCCGGGCGCCCGCGCGCAGTCGAGCCCACCGGAGCCGGCGTTCGGAGGGCACCGGGCTGCACACCCGGCTCGCGGGGAGGTCGGGAGGGCGACGCCGGCCTGCAGGCCCACCTCTCCGGGGGCCGCCCTGAGCAGGGAGGCCAGCCTGAAACGGACGGGCGAAGGGCCGAGCCCCTGCCATGGGACTGTTTCAGCGGGACGCCTTGGCCCAGCAAGCCCCACTCCGTCCCGGGAGGAGAGAAGCGGCTGTGACCCCCTAGAAGCACGGAGCAAGGCGCCCAGCCCTCGCCTCTGGCACGCGCTTCCCGGAGGGGGCTCTGTCAGCTCCCCCTTCCCCGAAAGCACCGCGCCTGCTCTCAGACGCGGAAAGCGATGCAAACACCCTGCCGGCTGGGGCCTCCACCCCAGGGAGCTGCGGGTGCCGCCAGCACCTCGGGGCCGACAGCGGCTTCGGGGGAGTCCAGGCGGTCGCACGCCTGGGCCTGAAAACCGAGGGAGACAGCAGGTCCCTCCAGGCCGAGCCACGGTGCGCTGCGGGGGAGAACGTCCGCCCAGGGAAAGACGAGTGCGAAGAGGGAAGCGGGCAGGAGAGAGGAAGGGCGCGCTTCGTGAGGCCCGAGCGCCCGGGCCGTGGGGCCGGCTTCTCCCGGGCCGGCGCCTCGCGTCCTCCCCGGGGAAGCGGTGGGCTGACTCGCCGTGGGTGGGGACGCCGTGGGTCAAGCCCCTCGACCTCCCCGGGAGAGACAAGGCAGGGTGGAATGCCATCCCCGTCCACGTCCGCACACACGTCGCTGCACGGAGCAGGAGGCCTTCTCGGCGCGGAGCCTGTTCACCTCGAGCGAGCACCACCGCCTTCCCTCCGAGAGGCCAGCCTGAAGCCGAGCTGCCTTCCGCGGGCAGGCCTCCTTGGCGAAGGGAGAAAGCTGGGCCGCGGCAGGGTGGGGCGGAAGCCGCAGGAAGGCTGCCGGCCGGGCCTCAGGTGGGGGGGCCATCCTGGAAGGGGGCCCCCGACCCCGGCCTCGGCGAAGCACGCGCGGGGACATCGGAAGCAGCTTCTGCTGGGACCGAGCGGCCGGACCCACCGCAGAGCAAACCCACTCGCTCCGAGGCTGCGGGAGGCCTTCTGGCGGCAGCCCCGCTTGGCGGAGCCGGGCGCCCGCGCGCAGTCGAGCCCACCGGAGCCGGCGTTCGGAGGGCACCGGGCTGCACACCCGGCTCGCGGGGAGGTCGGGAGGGCGACGCCGGCCTGCAGGCCCACCTCTCCGGGGGCCGCCCTGAGCAGGGAGGCCAGCCTGAAACGGACGGGCGAAGGGCCGAGCCCCTGCCATGGGACTGTTTCAGCGGGACGCCTTGGCCCAGCAAGCCCCACTCCGTCCCGGGAGGAGAGAAGCGGCTGTGACCCCCTAGAAGCACGGAGCAAGGCGCCCAGCCCTCGCCTCTGGCACGCGCTTCCCGGAGGGGGCTCTGTCAGCTCCCCCTTCCCCGAAAGCACCGCGCCTGCTCTCAGACGCGGAAAGCGATGCAAACACCCTGCCGGCTGGGGCCTCCACCCCAGGGAGCTGCGGGTGCCGCCAGCACCTCGGGGCCGACAGCGGCTTCGGGGGAGTCCAGGCGGTCGCACGCCTGGGCCTGAAAACCGAGGGAGACAGCAGGTCCCTCCAGGCCGAGCCACGGTGCGCTGCGGGGGAGAACGTCCGCCCAGGGAAAGACGAGTGCGAAGAGGGAAGCGGGCAGGAGAGAGGAAGGGCGCGCTTCGTGAGGCCCGAGCGCCCGGGCCGTGGGGCCGGCTTCTCCCGGGCCGGCGCCTCGCGTCCTCCCCGGGGAAGCGGTGGGCTGACTCGCCGTGGGTGGGGACGCCGTGGGTCAAGCCCCTCGACCTCCCCGGGAGAGACAAGGCAGGGTGGAATGCCATCCCCGTCCACGTCCGCACACACGTCGCTGCACGGAGCAGGAGGCCTTCTCGGCGCGGAGCCTGTTCACCTCGAGCGAGCACCACCGCCTTCCCTCCGAGAGGCCAGCCTGAAGCCGAGCTGCCTTCCGCGGGCAGGCCTCCTTGGCGAAGGGAGAAAGCTGGGCCGCGGCAGGGTGGGGCGGAAGCCGCAGGAAGGCTGCCGGCCGGGCCTCAGGTGGGGGGGCCATCCTGGAAGGGGGCCCCCGACCCCGGCCTCGGCGAAGCACGCGCGGGGACATCGGAAGCAGCTTCTGCTGGGACCGAGCGGCCGGACCCACCGCAGAGCAAACCCACTCGCTCCGAGGCTGCGGGAGGCCTTCTGGCGGCAGCCCCGCTTGGCGGAGCCGGGCGCCCGCGCGCAGTCGAGCCCACCGGAGCTGGCGTTCGGAGGGCACCGGGCTGCACACCCGGCTCGCGGGGAGGTCGGGAGGGCGACGCCGGCCTGCAGGCCCACCTCTCCGGGGGCCGCCCTGAGCAGGGAGGCCAGCCTGAAACGGACGGGCGAAGGGCCGAGCCCCTGCCATGGGACTGTTTCAGCGGGACGCCTTGGCCCAGCAAGCCCCACTCCGTCCCGGGAGGAGAGAAGCGGCTGTGACCCCCTAGAAGCACGGAGCAAGGCGCCCAGCCCTCGCCTCTGGCACGCGCTTCCCGGAGGGGGCTCTGTCAGCTCCCCCTTCCCCGAAAGCACCGCGCCTGCTCTCAGACGCGGAAAGCGATGCAAACACCCTGCCGGCTGGGGCCTCCACCCCAGGGAGCTGCGGGTGCCGCCAGCACCTCGGGGCCGACAGCGGCTTCGGGGGAGTCCAGGCGGTCGCACGCCTGGGCCTGAAAACCGAGGGAGACAGCAGGTCCCTCCAGGCCGAGCCACGGTGCGCTGCGGGGGAGAACGTCCGCCCAGGGAAAGACGAGTGCGAAGAGGGAAGCGGGCAGGAGAGAGGAAGGGCGCGCTTCGTGAGGCCCGAGCGCCCGGGCCGTGGGGCCGGCTTCTCCCGGGCCGGCGCCTCGCGTCCTCCCCGGGGAAGCGGTGGGCTGACTCGCCGTGGGTGGGGACGCCGTGGGTCAAGCCCCTCGACCTCCCCGGGAGAGACAAGGCAGGGTGGAATGCCATCCCCGTCCACGTCCGCACACACGTCGCTGCACGGAGCAGGAGGCCTTCTCGGCGCGGAGCCTGTTCACCTCGAGCGAGCACCACCGCCTTCCCTCCGAGAGGCCAGCCTGAAGCCGAGCTGCCTTCCGCGGGCAGGCCTCCTTGGCGAAGGGAGAAAGCTGGGCCGCGGCAGGGTGGGGCGGAAGCCGCAGGAAGGCTGCCGGCCGGGCCTCAGGTGGGGGGGCCATCCTGGAAGGGGGCCCCCGACCCCGGCCTCGGCGAAGCACGCGCGGGGACATCGGAAGCAGCTTCTGCTGGGACCGAGCGGCCGGACCCACCGCAGAGCAAACCCACTCGCTCCGAGGCTGCGGGAGGCCTTCTGGCGGCAGCCCCGCTTGGCGGAGCCGGGCGCCCGCGCGCAGTCGAGCCCACCGGAGCCGGCGTTCGGAGGGCACCGGGCTGCACACCCGGCTCGCGGGGAGGTCGGGAGGGCGACGCCGGCCTGCAGGCCCACCTCTCCGGGGGCCGCCCTGAGCAGGGAGGCCAGCCTGAAACGGACGGGCGAAGGGCCGAGCCCCTGCCATGGGACTGTTTCAGCGGGACGCCTTGGCCCAGCAAGCCCCACTCCGTCCCGGGAGGAGAGAAGCGGCTGTGACCCCCTAGAAGCACGGAGCAAGGCGCCCAGCCCTCGCCTCTGGCACGCGCTTCCCGGAGGGGGCTCTGTCAGCTCCCCCTTCCCCGAAAGCACCGCGCCTGCTCTCAGACGCGGAAAGCGATGCAAACACCCTGCCGGCTGGGGCCTCCACCCCAGGGAGCTGCGGGTGCCGCCAGCACCTCGGGGCCGACAGCGGCTTCGGGGGAGTCCAGGCGGTCGCACGCCTGGGCCTGAAAACCGAGGGAGACAGCAGGTCCCTCCAGGCCGAGCCACGGTGCGCTGCGGGGGAGAACGTCCGCCCAGGGAAAGACGAGTGCGAAGAGGGAAGCGGGCAGGAGAGAGGAAGGGCGCGCTTCGTGAGGCCCGAGCGCCCGGGCCGTGGGGCCGGCTTCTCCCGGGCCGGCGCCTCGCGTCCTCCCCGGGGAAGCGGTGGGCTGACTCGCCGTGGGTGGGGACGCCGTAGGTCAAGCCCCTCGACCTCCCCGGGAGAGACAAGGCAGGGTGGAATGCCATCCCCGTCCACGTCCGCACACACGTCGCTGCACGGAGCAGGAGGCCTTCTCGGCGCGGAGCCTGTTCACCTCGAGCGAGCACCACCGCCTTCCCTCCGAGAGGCCAGCCTGAAGCCGAGCTGCCTTCCGCGGGCAGGCCTCCTTGGCGAAGGGAGAAAGCTGGGCCGCGGCAGGGTGGGGCGGAAGCCGCAGGAAGGCTGCCGGCCGGGCCTCAGGTGGGGGGGCCATCCTGGAAGGGGGCCCCCGACCCCGGCCTCGGCGAAGCACGCGCGGGGACATCGGAAGCAGCTTCTGCTGGGACCGAGCGGCCGGACCCACCGCAGAGCAAACCCACTCGCTCCGAGGCTGCGGGAGGCCTTCTGGCGGCAGCCCCGCTTGGCGGAGCCGGGCGCCCGCGCGCAGTCGAGCCCACCGGAGCCGGCGTTCGGAGGGCACCGGGCTGCACACCCGGCTCGCGGGGAGGTCGGGAGGGCGACGCCGGCCTGCAGGCCCACCTCTCCGGGGGCCGCCCTGAGCAGGGAGGCCAGCCTGAAACGGACGGGCGAAGGGCCGAGCCCCTGCCATGGGACTGTTTCAGCGGGACGCCTTGGCCCAGCAAGCCCCACTCCGTCCCGGGAGGAGAGAAGCGGCTGTGACCCCCTAGAAGCACGGAGCAAGGCGCCCAGCCCTCGCCTCTGGCACGCGCTTCCCGGAGGGGGCTCTGTCAGCTCCCCCTTCCCCGAAAGCACCGCGCCTGCTCTCAGACGCGGAAAGCGATGCAAACACCCTGCCGGCTGGGGCCTCCACCCCAGGGAGCTGCGGGTGCCGCCAGCACCTCGGGGCCGACAGCGGCTTCGGGGGAGTCCAGGCGGTCGCACGCCTGGGCCTGAAAACCGAGGGAGACAGCAGGTCCCTCCAGGCCGAGCCACGGTGCGCTGCGGGGGAGAACGTCCGCCCAGGGAAAGACGAGTGCGAAGAGGGAAGCGGGCAGGAGAGAGGAAGGGCGCGCTTCGTGAGGCCCGAGCGCCCGGGCCGTGGGGCCGGCTTCTCCCGGGCCGGCGCCTCGCGTCCTCCCCGGGGAAGCGGTGGGCTGACTCGCCGTGGGTGGGGACGCCGTGGGTCAAGCCCCTCGACCTCCCCGGGAGAGACAAGGCAGGGTGGAATGCCATCCCCGTCCACGTCCGCACACACGTCGCTGCACGGAGCAGGAGGCCTTCTCGGCGCGGAGCCTGTTCACCTCGAGCGAGCACCACCGCCTTCCCTCCGAGAGGCCAGCCTGAAGCCGAGCTGCCTTCCGCGGGCAGGCCTCCTTGGCGAAGGGAGAAAGCTGGGCCGCGGCAGGGTGGGGCGGAAGCCGCAGGAAGGCTGCCGGCCGGGCCTCAGGTGGGGGGGCCATCCTGGAAGGGGGCCCCCGACCCCGGCCTCGGCGAAGCACGCGCGGGGACATCGGAAGCAGCTTCTGCTGGGACCGAGCGGCCGGACCCACCGCAGAGCAAACCCACTCGCTCCGAGGCTGCGGGAGGCCTTCTGGCGGCAGCCCCGCTTGGCGGAGCCGGGCGCCCGCGCGCAGTCGAGCCCACCGGAGCCGGCGTTCGGAGGGCACCGGGCTGCACACCCGGCTCGCGGGGAGGTCGGGAGGGCGACGCCGGCCTGCAGGCCCACCTCTCCGGGGGCCGCCCTGAGCAGGGAGGCCAGCCTGAAACGGACGGGCGAAGGGCCGAGCCCCTGCCATGGGACTGTTTCAGCGGGACGCCTTGGCCCAGCAAGCCCCACTCCGTCCCGGGAGGAGAGAAGCGGCTGTGACCCCCTAGAAGCACGGAGCAAGGCGCCCAGCCCTCGCCTCTGGCACGCGCTTCCCGGAGGGGGCTCTGTCAGCTCCCCCTTCCCCGAAAGCACCGCGCCTGCTCTCAGACGCGGAAAGCGATGCAAACACCCTGCCGGCTGGGGCCTCCACCCCAGGGAGCTGCGGGTGCCGCCAGCACCTCGGGGCCGACAGCGGCTTCGGGGGAGTCCAGGCGGTCGCACGCCTGGGCCTGAAAACCGAGGGAGACAGCAGGTCCCTCCAGGCCGAGCCACGGTGCGCTGCGGGGGAGAACGTCCGCCCAGGGAAAGACGAGTGCGAAGAGGGAAGCGGGCAGGAGAGAGGAAGGGCGCGCTTCGTGAGGCCCGAGCGCCCGGGCCGTGGGGCCGGCTTCTCCCGGGCCGGCGCCTCGCGTCCTCCCCGGGGAAGCGGTGGGCTGACTCGCCGTGGGTGGGGACGCCGTAGGTCAAGCCCCTCGACCTCCCCGGGAGAGACAAGGCAGGGTGGAATGCCATCCCCGTCCACGTCCGCACACACGTCGCTGCACGGAGCAGGAGGCCTTCTCGGCGCGGAGCCTGTTCACCTCGAGCGAGCACCACCGCCTTCCCTCCGAGAGGCCAGCCTGAAGCCGAGCTGCCTTCCGCGGGCAGGCCTCCTTGGCGAAGGGAGAAAGCTGGGCCGCGGCAGGGTGGGGCGGAAGCCGCAGGAAGGCTGCCGGCCGGGCCTCAGGTGGGGGGGCCATCCTGGAAGGGGGCCCCCGACCCCGGCCTCGGCGAAGCACGCGCGGGGACATCGGAAGCAGCTTCTGCTGGGACCGAGCGGCCGGACCCACCGCAGAGCAAACCCACTCGCTCCGAGGCTGCGGGAGGCCTTCTGGCGGCAGCCCCGCTTGGCGGAGCCGGGCGCCCGCGCGCAGTCGAGCCCACCGGAGCCGGCGTTCGGAGGGCACCGGGCTGCACACCCGGCTCGCGGGGAGGTCGGGAGGGCGACGCCGGCCTGCAGGCCCACCTCTCCGGGGGCCGCCCTGAGCAGGGAGGCCAGCCTGAAACGGACGGGCGAAGGGCCGAGCCCCTGCCATGGGACTGTTTCAGCGGGACGCCTTGGCCCAGCAAGCCCCACTCCGTCCCGGGAGGAGAGAAGCGGCTGTGACCCCCTAGAAGCACGGAGCAAGGCGCCCAGCCCTCGCCTCTGGCACGCGCTTCCCGGAGGGGGCTCTGTCAGCTCCCCCTTCCCCGAAAGCACCGCGCCTGCTCTCAGACGCGGAAAGCGATGCAAACACCCTGCCGGCTGGGGCCTCCACCCCAGGGAGCTGCGGGTGCCGCCAGCACCTCGGGGCCGACAGCGGCTTCGGGGGAGTCCAGGCGGTCGCACGCCTGGGCCTGAAAACCGAGGGAGACAGCAGGTCCCTCCAGGCCGAGCCACGGTGCGCTGCGGGGGAGAACGTCCGCCCAGGGAAAGACGAGTGCGAAGAGGGAAGCGGGCAGGAGAGAGGAAGGGCGCGCTTCGTGAGGCCCGAGCGCCCGGGCCGTGGGGCCGGCTTCTCCCGGGCCGGCGCCTCGCGTCCTCCCCGGGGAAGCGGTGGGCTGACTCGCCGTGGGTGGGGACGCCGTGGGTCAAGCCCCTCGACCTCCCCGGGAGAGACAAGGCAGGGTGGAATGCCATCCCCGTCCACGTCCGCACACACGTCGCTGCACGGAGCAGGAGGCCTTCTCGGCGCGGAGCCTGTTCACCTCGAGCGAGCACCACCGCCTTCCCTCCGAGAGGCCAGCCTGAAGCCGAGCTGCCTTCCGCGGGCAGGCCTCCTTGGCGAAGGGAGAAAGCTGGGCCGCGGCAGGGTGGGGCGGAAGCCGCAGGAAGGCTGCCGGCCGGGCCTCAGGTGGGGGGGCCATCCTGGAAGGGGGCCCCCGACCCCGGCCTCGGCGAAGCACGCGCGGGGACATCGGAAGCAGCTTCTGCTGGGACCGAGCGGCCGGACCCACCGCAGAGCAAACCCACTCGCTCCGAGGCTGCGGGAGGCCTTCTGGCGGCAGCCCCGCTTGGCGGAGCCGGGCGCCCGCGCGCAGTCGAGCCCACCGGAGCCGGCGTTCGGAGGGCACCGGGCTGCACACCCGGCTCGCGGGGAGGTCGGGAGGGCGACGCCGGCCTGCAGGCCCACCTCTCCGGGGGCCGCCCTGAGCAGGGAGGCCAGCCTGAAACGGACGGGCGAAGGGCCGAGCCCCTGCCATGGGACTGTTTCAGCGGGACGCCTTGGCCCAGCAAGCCCCACTCCGTCCCGGGAGGAGAGAAGCGGCTGTGACCCCCTAGAAGCACGGAGCAAGGCGCCCAGCCCTCGCCTCTGGCACGCGCTTCCCGGAGGGGGCTCTGTCAGCTCCCCCTTCCCCGAAAGCACCGCGCCTGCTCTCAGACGCGGAAAGCGATGCAAACACCCTGCCGGCTGGGGCCTCCACCCCAGGGAGCTGCGGGTGCCGCCAGCACCTCGGGGCCGACAGCGGCTTCGGGGGAGTCCAGGCGGTCGCACGCCTGGGCCTGAAAACCGAGGGAGACAGCAGGTCCCTCCAGGCCGAGCCACGGTGCGCTGCGGGGGAGAACGTCCGCCCAGGGAAAGACGAGTGCGAAGAGGGAAGCGGGCAGGAGAGAGGAAGGGCGCGCTTCGTGAGGCCCGAGCGCCCGGGCCGTGGGGCCGGCTTCTCCCGGGCCGGCGCCTCGCGTCCTCCCCGGGGAAGCGGTGGGCTGACTCGCCGTGGGTGGGGACGCCGTAGGTCAAGCCCCTCGACCTCCCCGGGAGAGACAAGGCAGGGTGGAATGCCATCCCCGTCCACGTCCGCACACACGTCGCTGCACGGAGCAGGAGGCCTTCTCGGCGCGGAGCCTGTTCACCTCGAGCGAGCACCACCGCCTTCCCTCCGAGAGGCCAGCCTGAAGCCGAGCTGCCTTCCGCGGGCAGGCCTCCTTGGCGAAGGGAGAAAGCTGGGCCGCGGCAGGGTGGGGCGGAAGCCGCAGGAAGGCTGCCGGCCGGGCCTCAGGTGGGGGGGCCATCCTGGAAGGGGGCCCCCGACCCCGGCCTCGGCGAAGCACGCGCGGGGACATCGGAAGCAGCTTCTGCTGGGACCGAGCGGCCGGACCCACCGCAGAGCAAACCCACTCGCTCCGAGGCTGCGGGAGGCCTTCTGGCGGCAGCCCCGCTTGGCGGAGCCGGGCGCCCGCGCGCAGTCGAGCCCACCGGAGCCGGCGTTCGGAGGGCACCGGGCTGCACACCCGGCTCGCGGGGAGGTCGGGAGGGCGACGCCGGCCTGCAGGCCCACCTCTCCGGGGGCCGCCCTGAGCAGGGAGGCCAGCCTGAAACGGACGGGCGAAGGGCCGAGCCCCTGCCATGGGACTGTTTCAGCGGGACGCCTTGGCCCAGCAAGCCCCACTCCGTCCCGGGAGGAGAGAAGCGGCTGTGACCCCCTAGAAGCACGGAGCAAGGCGCCCAGCCCTCGCCTCTGGCACGCGCTTCCCGGAGGGGGCTCTGTCAGCTCCCCCTTCCCCGAAAGCACCGCGCCTGCTCTCAGACGCGGAAAGCGATGCAAACACCCTGCCGGCTGGGGCCTCCACCCCAGGAGCTGCGGGTGCCGCCAGCACCTCGGGGCCGACAGCGGCTTCGGGGAGTCCAGGCGGTCGCACGCCTGGGCCTGAAAACCGAGGGAGACAGCAGGTCCCTCCAGGCCGAGCCACGGTGCGCTGCGGGGGAGAACGTCCGCCCAGGGAAAGACGAGTGCGAAGAGGGAAGCGGGCAGGAGAGAGGAAGGGCGCGCTTCGTGAGGCCCGAGCGGCCCGGGCCGTGGGCCGGCTTCTCCCGGGCCGGCGCCTCGCGTCCTCCCCGGGGAAGCGGTGGGCTGACTCGCCGTGGGTGGGGACGCCGTAGGTCAAGCCCCTCGACCTCCCCGGGAGAGACAAGGCAGGGTGGAATGCCATCCCCGTCCACGTCCGCACACACGTCGCTGCACGGAGAAGGAGGCCTTCTCGGCGCGGAGCCTGTTCACCTCGAGCGAGCACCACCGCCTTCCCTCCGAGAGGCCAGCCTGAAGCCGAGCTGCCTTCCGCGGGCAGGCCTCCTTGGCGAAGGGAGAAAGCTGGGCCGCGGCAGGGTGGGGCGGAAGCCGCAGGAAGGCTGCCGGCCGGGCCTCAGGTGGGGGGGCCATCTGGAAGGGGGCCCCCGACCCCGGCCTCGGCGAAGCACGCGCGGGGACATCGGAAGCAGCTTCTGCTGGGACCGAGCGGGCCGGACCCACCGCAGAGCAAACCCACTCGCTCCGAGGCTGCGGGAGGCCTTCTGGCGGCAGCCCCGCTTGGCGGAGCCGGGCGCCCCGCGCGCAGTCGAGCCCACCGGAGCCGGCGTTCGGAGGGCACCGGGCTGCACACCCGGCTCGCGGGGAGGTCGGGAGGGCGACGCCGGCCTGCAGGCCCACCTCTCCGGGGGCCGCCCTGAGCAGGGAGGCCAGCCTGAAACGGACGGGCGAAGGGCCGAGCCCCTGCCATGGGACTGTTTCAGCGGGACGCCTTGGCCCAGCAAGCCCCACTCCGTCCCGGAGGAGAGAAGCGGCTGTGACCCCCTAGAAGCACGGAGCAAGGCGCCCAGCCCTCGCCTCTGGCACGCGCTTCCCGGAGGGGGCTCTGTCAGCTCCCCCTTCCCCGAAAGCACCGCGCCTGCTCTCAGACGCGGAAAGCGATGCAAACACCCTGCCGGCTGGGGCCTCCACCCCAGGGAGCTGCGGGTGCCGCCAGCACCTCGGGGCCGACAGCGGCTTCGGGGAGTCCAGGCGGTCGCACGCCTGGGCCTGAAAACCGAGGGAGACAGCAGGTCCCTCCAGGCCGAGCCACGGTGCGCTGCGGGGGAGAACGTCCGCCCAGGGAAAGACGAGTGCGAAGAGGGAAGCGGGCAGGAGAGAGGAAGGGCGCGCTTCGTGAGGCCCGAGCGCCCGGGCCGTGGGGCCGGCTTCTCCCCGGGCCGGCGCCTCGCGTCCTCCCCGGGGAAGCGGTGGGCTGACTCGCCGTGGGTGGGGACGCCGTAGGTCAAGCCCCTCGACCTCCCCGGGAGAGACAAGGCAGGGTGGAATGCCATCCCCGTCCACGTCCGCACACACGTCGCTGCACGGAGAAGGAGGCCTTCTCGGCGCGGAGCCTGTTCACCTCGAGCGAGCACCACCGCCTTCCCTCCGAGAGGCCAGCCTGAAGCCGAGCTGCCTTCCGCGGGCAGGCCTCCTTGGCGAAGGGAGAAAGCTGGGCCGCGGCAGGGTGGGGCGGAAGCCGCAGGAAGGCTGCCGGCCGGGCCTCAGGTGGGGGGGCCATCCTGGAAGGGGGCCCCCGACCCCGGCCTCGGCGAAGCACGCGCGGGGACATCGGAAGCAGCTTCTGCTGGGACCGAGCGGCCGGACCCACCGCAGAGCAAACCCACTCGCTCCGAGGCTGCGGGAGGCCTTCTGGCGGCAGCCCCGCTTGGCGGAGCCGGGCGCCCGCGCGCAGTCGAGCCCACCGGAGCCGGCGTTCGGAGGGCAACCGGGCTGCACACCCGGCTCGCGGGGAGGTCGGGAGGGCGACGCCGGCCTGCAGGGCCCACCTCTCCGGGGGCCGCCCTGAGCAGGGAGGCCAGCCTGAAACGGACGGGCGAAGGGCCGAGCCCCTGCCATGGGACTGTTTCAGCGGGACGCCTTGGCCCAGCAAGCCCCACTCCGTCCCGGGAGGAGAGAAGCGGCTGTGACCCCCTAGAAGCACGGAGCAAGGCGCCCAGCCCCTCGCCTCTGGCACGCGCTTCCCGGAGGGGGCTCTGTCAGCTCCCCCTTCCCCGAAAGCACCGCGCCTGCTCTCAGACGCGGAAAGCGATGCAAACACCCTGCCGGCTGGGGCCTCCACCCCAGGGAGCTGCGGGTGCCGCCAGCACCTCGGGGCCGACAGCGGCTTCGGGGAGTCCAGGCGGTCGCACGCCTGGGCCTGAAAACCGAGGGAGACAGCAGGTCCCTCCAGGCCGAGCCACGGTGCGCTGCGGGGGAGAACGTCCGCCCAGGGAAAGACGAGTGCGAAGAGGGAAGCGGGCAGGAGAGAGGAAGGGCGCGCTTCGTGAGCCCGAGCGCCCGGGCCGTGGGGCCGGCTTCTCCCGGGCCGGCGCCTCGCGTCCTCCCCGGGGAAGCGTGGGCTGACTCGCCGTGGGTGGGGACGCCGTAGGTCAAGCCCTCGACCTCCCCGGGAGAGACAAGGCAGGGTGGAATGCCATCCCCGTCCACGTCCGCACACACGTCGCTGCACGGAGAAGGAGGCCTTCTCGGCGCGGAGCCTGTTCACCTCGAGCGAGCACCACCGCCTTCCCTCCGAGAGGCCAGCCTGAAGCCGAGCTGCCTTCCGCGGCAGGCCTCCTTGGCGAAGGGAGAAAGCTGGGCCGCGGCAGGGTGGGGCGGAAGCCGCAGGAAGGCTGCCGGCCGGGCCCTCAGGTGGGGGGGCCATCCTGGAAGGGGGCCCCCGACCCCGGCCTCGGCGAAGCACGCGCGGGGACATCGGAAGCAGCTTCTGCTGGGACCGAGCGGCCCGGACCCACCGCAGAGCAAACCCACTCGCTCCGAGGCTGCGGGAGGCCTTCTGGCGGCAGCCCCGCTTGGCGGAGCCGGGCGCCCGCGCGCAGTCGAGCCCACCGAGCCGGCGTTCGGAGGGCACCGGGCTGCACACCCGGCTCGCGGGGAGGTCGGGAGGGCGACGCCGGCCTGCAGGCCCACCTCTCCGGGGCCGCCCTGAGCAGGGAGGCCAGCCTGAAACGGACGGGCGAAGGGCCGAGCCCCTGCCATGGGACTGTTTCAGCGGGACGCCTTGGCCCAGCAAGCCCCACTCCGTCCCGGGAGGAGAGAAGCGGCTGTGACCCCCTAGAAGCACGGAGCAAGGCGCCCAGCCCTCGCCTCTGGCACGCGCTTCCCGGAGGGGGCTCTGTCAGCTCCCCTTCCCCGAAAGCACCGCGCCTGCTCTCAGACGCGGAAAGCGATGCAAACACCCTGCCGGCTGGGGCCTCCACCCCAGGGAGCTGCGGGTGCCGCCAGCACCTCGGGGCCGACAGCGGCTTCGGGGAGTCCAGGCGGTCGCACGCCTGGGCCTGAAAACCGAGGGAGACAGCAGGTCCCTCCAGGCCGAGCCACGGTGCGCTGCGGGGGAGAACGTCCGCCCAGGGAAAGACGAGTGCGAAGAGGGAAGCGGGCAGGAGAGAGGAAGGGCGCGCTTCGTGAGGCCCGAGCGCCCGGGCCGTGGGGCCGGCTTCTCCCGGGCCGGCGCCTCGCGTCCTCCCCGGGGAAGCGGTGGGCTGACTCGCCGTGGGTGGGGACGCCGTAGGTCAAGCCCCTCGACCTCCCCGGGAGAGACAAGGCAGGGTGGAATGCCATCCCCGTCCACGTCCGCACACACGTCGCTGCACGGAGAAGGAGGCCTTCTCGGCGCGGAGCCTGTTCACCTCGAGCGAGCACCACCGCCTTCCCTCCGAGAGGCCAGCCTGAAGCCGAGCTGCCTTCCGCGGGCAGGCCTCCTTGGCGAAGGGAGAAAGCTGGGCCGCGGCAGGGTGGGGCGGAAGCCGCAGGAAGGCTGCCGGCCGGGCCTCAGGTGGGGGGGCCATCCTGGAAGGGGGCCCCCGACCCCGGCCTCGGCGAAGCACGCGCGGGGACATCGGAAGCAGCTTCTGCTGGGACCGAGCGGCCGGACCCACCGCAGAGCAAACCCACTCGCTCCGAGGCTGCGGGAGGCCTTCTGGCGGCAGCCCCGCTTGGCGGAGCCGGGCGCCCGCGCGCAGTCGAGCCCACCGGAGCCGGCGTTCGGAGGGCACCGGGCTGCACACCCGGCTCGCGGGGAGGTCGGGAGGGCGACGCCGGCCTGCAGGCCCACCTCTCCGGGGGCCGCCCTGAGCAGGGAGGCCAGCCTGAAACGGACGGGCGAAGGGCCGAGCCCCTGCCATGGGACTGTTTCAGCGGGACGCCTTGGCCCAGCAAGCCCCACTCCGTCCCGGGAGGAGAGAAGCGGCTGTGACCCCCTAGAAGCACGGAGCAAGGCGCCCAGCCCTCGCCTCTGGCACGCGCTTCCCGGAGGGGGCTCTGTCAGCTCCCCCTTCCCCGAAAGCACCGCGCCTGCTCTCAGACGCGGAAAGCGATGCAAACACCCTGCCGGCTGGGGCCTCCACCCCAGGGAGCTGCGGGTGCCGCCAGCACCTCGGGGCCGACAGCGGCTTCGGGGAGTCCAGGCCGGTCGCACGCCTGGGCCTGAAAACCGAGGGAGACAGCAGGTCCCTCCAGGCCGAGCCACGGTGCGCTGCGGGGGAGAACGTCCGCCCAGGGAAAGACGAGTGCGAAGAGGGAAGCGGGCAGGAGAGAGGAAGGGCGCGCTTCGTGAGGCCCGAGCGCCCGGGCCGTGGGGCCGGCTTCTCCCGGGCCGGCGCCTCGCGTCCTCCCCGGGGAAGCGGTGGGCTGACTCGCCGTGGGTGGGGACGCCGTAGGTCAAGCCCCTCGACCTCCCCGGGAGAGACAAGGCAGGGTGGAATGCCATCCCCGTCCACGTCCGCACACACGTCGCTGCACGGAGAAGGAGGCCTTCTCGGCGCGGAGCCTGTTCACCTCGAGCGAGCACCACCGCCTTCCCTCCGAGAGGCCAGCCTGAAGCCGAGCTGCCTTCCGCGGGCAGGCCTCCTTGGCGAAGGGAGAAAGCTGGGCCGCGGCAGGGTGGGGCGGAAGCCGCAGGAAGGCTGCCGGCCGGGCCTCAGGTGGGGGGCCATCCTGGAAGGGGGCCCCCGACCCCGGCCTCGGCGA
This sequence comes from Martes martes, assembly GCF_963455335.1. NCBI lineage: Eukaryota > Metazoa > Chordata > Mammalia > Carnivora > Mustelidae > Martes > Martes martes. Next base: position 5,161 of record NW_027666369.1, on the reverse strand, counting down.
AGCACGCGCGGGGACATCGGAAGCAGCTTCTGCTGGGACCGAGCGGCCGGACCCACCGCAGAGCAAACCCACTCGCTCCGAGGCTGCGGGAGGCCTTCTGGCGGCAGCCCCGCTTGGCGGAGCCGGGCGCCCGCGCGCAGTCGAGCCCACCGGAGCCGGCGTTCGGAGGGCACCGGGCTGCACACCCGGCTCGCGGGGAGGTCGGGAGGGCGACGCCGGCCTGCAGGCCCACCTCTCCGGGGGCCGCCCTGAGCAGGGAGGCCAGCCTGAAACGGACGGGCGAAGGGCCGAGCCCCTGCCATGGGACTGTTTCAGCGGGACGCCTTGGCCCAGCAAGCCCACTCCGTCCCGGGAGGAGAGAAGCGGCTGTGACCCCCTAGAAGCACGGAGCAAGGCGCCCAGCCCTCGCCTCTGGCACGCGCTTCCCGGAGGGGGCTCTGTCAGCTCCCCCTTCCCCGAAAGCAACCGCGCCTGCTCTCAGACGCGGAAAGCGATGCAAACACCCTGCCGGCTGGGGCCTCCACCCCAGGGAGCTGCGGGTGCCGCCAGCACCTCGGGGCCGACAGCGGCTTCGGGGAGTCCAGGCGGTCGCACGCCTGGGCCTGAAAACCGAGGGAGACAGCAGGTCCCTCCAGGCCGAGCCACGGTGCGCTGCGGGGGAGAACGTCCGCCCAGGGAAAGACGAGTGCGAAGAGGGAAGCGGGCAGGAGAGAGGAAGGGCGCGCTTCGTGAGGCCCGAGCGCCCGGGCCGTGGGGCCGGCTTCTCCCGGGCCGGCGCCTCGCGTCCTCCCCGGGGAAGCGGTGGGCTGACTCGCCGTGGGTGGGGACGCCGTAGGTCAAGCCCCTCGACCTCCCCGGGAGAGACAAGGCAGGGTGGAATGCCATCCCCGTCCACGTCCGCACACACGTCGCTGCACGGAGAAGGAGGCCTTCTCGGCGCGGAGCCTGTTCACCTCGAGCGAGCACCACCGCCTTCCCTCCGAGAGGCCAGCCTGAAGCCGAGCTGCCTTCCGCGGGCAGGCCTCCTTGGCGAAGGGAGAAAGCTGGGCCGCGGCAGGGTGGGGCGGAAGCCGCAGGAAGGCTGCCGGCCGGGCCTCAGGTGGGGGGGGCCATCCTGGAAGGGGGCCCCCGACCCCGGCCTCGGCGAAGCACGCGCGGGGACATCGGAAGCAGCTTCTGCTGGGACCGAGCGGCCGGACCCACCGCAGAGCAAACCCACTCGCTCCGAGGCTGCGGGAGGCCTTCTGGCGGCAGCCCCGCTTGGCGGAGCCGGGCGCCCGCGCGCAGTCGAGCCCACCGGAGCCGGCGTTCGGAGGGCACCGGAGCTGCACACCCGGCTCGCGGGGAGGTCGGGAGGGCGACGCCGGCCTGCAGGCCCACCTCTCCGGGGGCCGCCCTGAGCAGGGAGGCCAGCCTGAAACGGACGGGCGAAGGGCCGAGCCCCTGCCATGGGACTGTTTCAGCGGGACGCCTTGGCCCAGCAAGCCCCACTCCGTCCCCGGGAGGAGAGAAGCGGCTGTGACCCCCTAGAAGCACGGAGCAAGGCGCCCAGCCCTCGCCTCTGGCACGCGCTTCCCGGAGGGGGCTCTGTCAGCTCCCCCTTCCCCGAAAGCACCGCGCCTGCTCTCAGACGCGGAAAGCGATGCAAACACCCTGCCGGCTGGGGCCTCCACCCCAGGGATCTGCGGGTGCCGCCAGCACCTCGGGGCCGACAGCGGCTTCGGGGAGTCCAGGCGGTCGCACGCCTGGGCCTGAAAACCGAGGGAGACAGCAGGTCCCTCCAGGCCGAGCCACGGTGCGCTGCGGGGGAGAACGTCCGCCCAGGGAAAGACGAGTGCGAAGAGGGAAGCGGGCAGGAGAGAGGAAGGGCGCGCTTCGTGAGGCCCGAGCGCCCGGGCCGTGGGGCCGGCTTCTCCCGGGCCGGCGCCTCGCGTCCTCCCCGGGGAAGCGGTGGGCTGACTCGCCGTGGGTGGGGACGCCGTAGGTCAAGCCCCTCGACCTCCCCGGGAGAGACAAGGCAGGGTGGAATGCCATCCCCGTCCACGTCCGCACACACGTCGCTGCACGGAGAAGGAGGCCTTCTCGGCGCGGAGCCTGTTCACCTCGAGCGAGCACCACCGCCTTCCCTCCGAGAGGCCAGCCTGAAGCCGAGCTGCCTTCCGCGGGCAGGCCTCCTTGGCGAAGGGAGAAAGCTGGGCCGCGGCAGGGTGGGGCGGAAGCCGCAGGAAGGCTGCCGGCCGGGCCTCAGGTGGGGGGGCCATCCTGGAAGGGGGCCCCCGACCCCGGCCTCGGCGAAGCACGCGCGGGGACATCGGAAGCAGCTTCTGCTGGGACCGAGCGGCCGGACCCACCGCAGAGCAAACCCACTCGCTCCGAGGCTGCGGGAGGCCTTCTGGCGGCAGCCCCGCTGGCGGAGCCGGGCGCCCGCGCGCAGTCGAGCCCACCGGAGCCGGCGTTCGGAGGGCACCGGGCTGCACACCCGGCTCGCGGGGAGGTCGGGAGGGCGACGCCGGCCTGCAGGCCCACCTCTCCGGGGGCCGCCCTGAGCAGGGAGGCCAGCCTGAAACGGACGGGCGAAGGGCCGAGCCCCTGCCATGGGACTGTTTCAGCGGGACGCCTTGGCCCAGCAAGCCCACTCCGTCCCGGGAGGAGAGAAGCGGCTGTGACCCCCTAGAAGCACGGAGCAAGGCGCCCAGCCCTCGCCTCTGGCACGCGCTTCCCGGAGGGGGCTCTGTCAGCTCCCCCTTCCCCGAAAGCACCGCGCCTGCTCTCAGACGCGGAAAGCGATGCAAACACCCTGCCGGCTGGGGCCTCCACCCCAGGGAGCTGCGGGTGCCGCCAGCACCTCGGGGCCGACAGCGGCTTCGGGGAGTCCAGGCGGTCGCACGCCTGGGCCTGAAAACCGAGGGAGACAGCAGGTCCCTCCAGGCCGAGCCACGGTGCGCTGCGGGGGAGAACGTCCGCCCAGGGAAAGACGAGTGCGAAGAGGGAAGCGGGCAGGAGAGAGGAAGGGCGCGCTTCGTGAGGCCCGAGCGCCCGGGCCGTGGGGCCGGCTTCTCCCGGGCCGGCGCCTCGCGTCCTCCCCGGGGAAGCGGTGGGCTGACTCGCCGTGGGTGGGGACGCCGTAGGTCAAGCCCCTCGACCTCCCCGGGAGAGACAAGGCAGGGTGGAATGCCATCCCCGTCCACGTCCGCACACACGTCGCTGCACGGAGAAGGAGGCCTTCTCGGCGCGGAGCCTGTTCACCTCGAGCGAGCACCACCGCCTTCCCTCCGAGAGGCCAGCCTGAAGCCGAGCTGCCTTCCGCGGGCAGGCCTCCTTGGCGAAGGGAGAAAGCTGGGCCGCGGCAGGGTGGGGCGGAAGCCGCAGGAAGGCTGCCGGCCGGGCCTCAGGTGGGGGGGCCATCCTGGAAGGGGGCCCCCGACCCCGGCCTCGGCGAAGCACGCGCGGGGACATCGGAAGCAGCTTCTGCTGGGACCGAGCGGCCGGACCCACCGCAGAGCAAACCCACTCGCTCCGAGGCTGCGGGAGGCCTTCTGGCGGCAGCCCCGCTTGGCGGAGCCGGGCGCCCGCGCGCAGTCGAGCCCACCGGAGCCGGCGTTCGGAGGGCACCGGGCTGCACACCCGGCTCGCGGGGAGGTCGGGAGGGCGACGCCGGCCTGCAGGCCCACCTCTCCGGGGGCCGCCCTGAGCAGGGAGGCCAGCCTGAAACGGACGGGCGAAGGGCCGAGCCCCTGCCATGGGACTGTTTCAGCGGGACGCCTTGGCCCAGCAAGCCCCACTCCGTCCCGGGAGGAGAGAAGCGGCTGTGACCCCCTAGAAGCACGGAGCAAGGCGCCCAGCCCTCGCCTCTGGCACGCGCTTCCCGGAGGGGGCTCTGTCAGCTCCCCCTTCCCCGAAAGCACCGCGCCTGCTCTCAGACGCGGAAAGCGATGCAAACACCCTGCCGGCTGGGGCCTCCACCCCAGGGAGCTGCGGGTGCCGCCAGCACCTCGGGGCGACAGCGGCTTCGGGGAGTCCAGGCGGTCGCACGCCTGGGCCTGAAAACCGAGGGAGACAGCAGGTCCCTCCAGGCCGAGCCACGGTGCGCTGCGGGGGAGAACGTCCGCCCAGGGAAAGACGAGTGCGAAGAGGGAAGCGGGCAGGAGAGAGGAAGGGCGCGCTTCGTGAGGCCCGAGCGCCCGGGCCGTGGGGCCGGCTTCTCCCGGGCCGGCGCCTCGCGTCCTCCCCGGGGAAGCGGTGGGCTGACTCGCCGTGGGTGGGGACGCCGTAGGTCAAGCCCCTCGACCTCCCCGGGAGAGACAAGGCAGGGTGGAATGCCATCCCCGTCCACGTCCGCACACACGTCGCTGCACGGAGAAGGAGGCCTTCTCGGCGCGGAGCCTGTTCACCTCGAGCGAGCACCACCGCCTTCCCTCCGAGAGGCCAGCCTGAAGCCGAGCTGCCTTCCGCGGGCAGGCCTCCTTGGCGAAGGGAGAAAGCTGGGCCGCGGCAGGGTGGGGCGGAAGCCGCAGGAAGGCTGCCGGCCGGGCCTCAGGTGGGGGGGGCCATCCTGGAAGGGGGCCCCGACCCCGGCCTCGGCGAAGCACGCGCGGGGACATCGGAAGCAGCTTCTGCTGGGACCGAGCGGCCGGACCCACCGCAGAGCAAACCCACTCGCTCCGAGGCTGCGGGAGGCCTTCTGGCGGCAGCCCCGCTTGGCGGAGCCGGGCGCCCGCGCGCAGTCGAGCCCACCGGAGCCGGCGTTCGGAGGGCACCGGGCTGCACACCCGGCTCGCGGGGAGGTCGGGAGGGCGACGCCGGCCTGCAGGCCCACCTCTCCGGGGGCCGCCCTGAGCAGGGAGGCCAGCCTGAAACGGACGGGCGAAGGGCCGAGCCCCTGCCATGGGACTGTTTCAGCGGGACGCCTTGGCCCAGCAAGCCCCACTCCGTCCCGGGAGGAGAGAAGCGGCTGTGACCCCCTAGAAGCACGGAGCAAGGCGCCCAGCCCTCGCCTCTGGCACGCGCTTCCCGGAGGGGGCTCTGTCAGCTCCCCCTTCCCCGAAAGCACCGCGCCTGCTCTCAGACGCGGAAAGCGATGCAAACACCCTGCCGGCTGGGGCCTCCACCCCAGGGAGCCTGCGGGTGCCGCCAGCACCTCGGGGCCGACAGCGGCTTCGGG
>NW_027666370.1:0-104105 GCF_963455335.1 Martes martes | reverse complement strand
TTCGGAAACCCTGCCTACCTTCAGATCAGCGATGGGGGTGAAAAGCCCGTCGCGACAGGGTGTTGGTTTCCTAGCGTTGGCAGCTTCGCCCTTTGCTTCTGCATGCCGCACTTGCTCCCGAGACCGCTTGTGCCTTCACGAAACGAGTCGTTGCTGCAGGGTTCAGGTGCGGGCGGACCGGGTTCCCTCCCGGCCTTCTTCGCTCCAGGACGCGTGCCATTCGCTGTCCCAAGCTGGCAGGAGGCACGGTGCTTGTCGCGTCGGCAGCAGCTGTCTCCTGACTGCCTCAAACAAGCGGGAAGGAGAATGACTCAGCCTAGGGAGTCTTGGAGCACCGACTTGATTCTACGTTCGGGACAGAAGCCCCGAGTGGAACGTTTCCTCACAGAGAGCTCCGCTGCGCACCGTGAGGGAAGACTGGGAACCCTGCCTTGTTCGTTCACACAGCTTTTGGAAAAGGGGAGGCACGGGCAGGGGTCACTTCAGGGCCGTCTCCTGGTGCTTAAGGAAAGCCTTGGAACCCTGCCTACCCTCAGGTCAGCGATGGGGGTGAAAAGCCCGCCGTGAGACGGTGTGGGTCTCCTGGAGTTGGCAGCGTTGCCCTTTCCTTCTGCGGCCGCACTTGGTCGCGAGAACGCTTGTTCCTTCCCGACGCGAGCTGTTGCTGCAGGGGAAAGGTGCAGGCGGGCCGGGTTCCCTCCCGGCCTTCTTCGCTCCAGGACGCGTGCCATTCGCTGTCCCAAGCTGGCAGGAGGCACGGTGCTTGTCGCGTCGGCAGCAGCTGTCTCCTGACTGCCTCAAACTAGCGGGAAGGAGAATGGGTCAGCCTAGGGAGTCTCGTAGCACCGACTTGGTTCTGTGTTCGGGACAGAAGCCCTGAGTGGAAAGACTCCTCACGGAGCCTTTTGCTGCGCACCGTGAGAGAACACTGGGGCCCCTGTCTCGTTCGTCCACGGAGCCGCGCGAAAAAGCTGAGGCGTGGCCTTTGGTCCTTTTAGGGCCCTCTCCTATTGCTCGGGAAAAGCGTTGGGCACTCTGCCTACCTTCAGATCAGCGACGGGAGGGACACGCCGGTCGTGACAGGGTGGTGGTTTCCTCGGGTTTGCGGTGTCGCCTTGTCCTTCTGCGGCCGCCCTTCTCCCAGGAACGCTCGTTTCTTCACGAAACGAGTTGTGGCTGCGGGGCTCCGTGGCAGGCGGACGGGGGTTCCGACCTTCGCTCCGGGACACGTGCCATTCGCTTTCCCCTGCTTGGAGGAGGCCCAGTGCTAATCGCGTCAGCAGCAGGTGTCTGCTGACGGTCAAAGACAAAGAGGGAAAGAGAATGATTCGGCCAGGAGTGTCCTGTGGCTTCGCTAGGATGCTACGTTCAGGAGAGGAGCCGTCAGCAGAACGTTTCGTCACAGAGAGGATTGCTGTGCAAAGTGAGGGAAGACTAGGGCCCTTGCCTCGCTCGTTCACCCAGCCTTGGCAAAGGGCAGGCACGGGCAGAGGTCACTTCAGGGCCGTCTCCTGGTGCTTAAGGAAAGCCTTGGAACCCTGCCTACCCTCAGGTCAGCGATGGGGGTGAAAAGCCCGCCGTGAGACGGTGTGGGTCTCCTGGAGTTGGCAGCGTTGCCCTTTCCTTCTGCGGCCGCACTTGGTCGCGAGAACGCTTGTTCCTTCCCGACGCGAGCTGTTGCTGCAGGGGAAAGGTGCAGGCGGGCCGGGTTCCCTCCCGGCCTTCTTCGCTCCAGGACGCGTGCCATTCGCTGTCCCAAGCTGGCAGGAGGCACGGTGCTTGTCGCGTCGGCAGCAGCTGTCTCCTGACTGCCTCAAACAAGCGGGAAGGAGAATGACTCAGCCTAGGGAGTCTTGGAGCACCGACTTGATTCTACGTTCGGGACAGACGCCCTGCGTGGCACGTTGCCTCACAGAGAGGTTTGCTGTGCGCGGTGAGGAAAGTCTGGGACCGTTGTGTCTTTCGTTCCCACAGCCTTGGGATAAAGGGCAGGCGCAGGCTTCGGTCATTTCAGGCCCCTCTCCTTTGGCTTCAGCAAAGCGTTGGAACCCTGTCTACCTTCAGATCAGCGATGTGGGTGACAAGCCCAACGTTCCCCGGTGCTGGTTTCCCAGGGTTTGTAGCGGCGCCCTTTCCTTCTGCCGCCGCCCTTCCTCCTGGGAACGCTTCTGTCCGCCAGAAACCAGTTACTCCCGGAGGGTTACGTGTCAGCCAGACTGGGTTCTCCACCTCCGTTCTAGGACCCGTGCCACTCGCCTTCCCACGCCGTGGAGAGGCACAGTGCTTGTCGCCTCAGGGTCCGAAGTCTCTTGACGGACTGAAAAAGCGGGAAGGAGAGTGATGGAGCCTAGAGAGTCTTGTAGCTCAGATTGGATTCTACACCGAGGACGGAAGACGTCAGCGGTAAGTCTCTCCTCACAGAGGGGTTTGCGTTGCACAGTGAGGCAGTCTGGGGCCCTTGCACCGTTCGTTCACACAGCCTTGGGGTAAAGGTGAGGCTTTGGTCATTGAAGGGGCCCCCTCCCGATGCTGAAGGCGAGCTTCGGAAACCCTGCCTACCTTCAGATCAGCGATGGGGGTGAAAAGCCCGTCGCGACAGGGTGTTGGTTTCCTAGCGTTGGCAGCTTCGCCCTTTGCTTCTGCATGCCGCACTTGCTCCCGAGACCGCTTGTGCCTTCACGAAACGAGTCGTTGCTGCAGGGTTCAGGTGCGGGCGGACCGGGTTCCCTCCCGGCCTTCTTCGCTCCAGGACGCGTGCCATTCGCTGTCCCAAGCTGGCAGGAGGCACGGTGCTTGTCGCGTCGGCAGCAGCTGTCTCCTGACTGCCTCAAACAAGCGGGAAGGAGAATGACTCAGCCTAGGGAGTCTTGGAGCACCGACTTGATTCTACGTTCGGGACAGAAGCCCCGAGTGGAACGTTTCCTCACAGAGAGCTCCGCTGCGCACCGTGAGGGAAGACTGGGAACCCTGCCTTGTTCGTTCACACAGCTTTTGGAAAAGGGGAGGCACGGGCAGGGGTCACTTCAGGGCCGTCTCCTGGTGCTTAAGGAAAGCCTTGGAACCCTGCCTACCCTCAGGTCAGCGATGGGGGTGAAAAGCCCGCCGTGAGACGGTGTGGGTCTCCTGGAGTTGGCAGCGTTGCCCTTTCCTTCTGCGGCCGCACTTGGTCGCGAGAACGCTTGTTCCTTCCCGACGCGAGCTGTTGCTGCAGGGGAAAGGTGCAGGCGGGCCGGGTTCCCTCCCGGCCTTCTTCGCTCCAGGACGCGTGCCATTCGCTGTCCCAAGCTGGCAGGAGGCACGGTGCTTGTCGCGTCGGCAGCAGCTGTCTCCTGACTGCCTCAAACTAGCGGGAAGGAGAATGGGTCAGCCTAGGGAGTCTCGTAGCACCGACTTGGTTCTGTGTTCGGGACAGAAGCCCTGAGTGGAAAGACTCCTCACGGAGCCTTTTGCTGCGCACCGTGAGAGAACACTGGGGCCCCTGTCTCGTTCGTCCACGGAGCCGCGCGAAAAAGCTGAGGCGTGGCCTTTGGTCCTTTTAGGGCCCTCTCCTATTGCTCGGGAAAAGCGTTGGGCACTCTGCCTACCTTCAGATCAGCGACGGGAGGGACACGCCGGTCGTGACAGGGTGGTGGTTTCCTCGGGTTTGCGGTGTCGCCTTGTCCTTCTGCGGCCGCCCTTCTCCCAGGAACGCTCGTTTCTTCACGAAACGAGTTGTGGCTGCGGGGCTCCGTGGCAGGCGGACGGGGGTTCCGACCTTCGCTCCGGGACACGTGCCATTCGCTTTCCCCTGCTTGGAGGAGGCCCAGTGCTAATCGCGTCAGCAGCAGATGTCTGCTGACGGTCAAAGACAAAGAGGGAAAGAGAATGATTCGGCCAGGAGTGTCCTGTGGCTTCGCTAGGATGCTACGTTCAGGAGAGGAGCCGTCAGCAGAACGTTTCGTCACAGAGAGGATTGCTGTGCAAAGTGAGGGAAGACTAGGGCCCTTGCCTCGCTCGTTCACCCAGCCTTGGCAAAGGGCAGGCACGGGCAGAGGTCACTTCAGGGCCGTCTCCTGGTGCTTAAGGAAAGCCTTGGAACCCTGCCTACCCTCAGGTCAGCGATGGGGGTGAAAAGCCCGCCGTGAGACGGTGTGGGTCTCCTGGAGTTGGCAGCGTTGCCCTTTCCTTCTGCGGCCGCACTTGGTCGCGAGAACGCTTGTTCCTTCCCGACGCGAGCTGTTGCTGCAGGGGAAAGGTGCAGGCGGGCCGGGTTCCCTCCCGGCCTTCTTCGCTCCAGGACGCGTGCCATTCGCTGTCCCAAGCTGGCAGGAGGCACGGTGCTTGTCGCGTCGGCAGCAGCTGTCTCCTGACTGCCTCAAACTAGCGGGAAGGAGAATGGGTCAGCCTAGGGAGTCTCGTAGCACCGACTTGGTTCTGTGTTCGGGACAGAAGCCCTGAGTGGAAAGACTCCTCACGGAGCCTTTTGCTGCGCACCGTGAGAGAACACTGGGGCCCCTGTCTCGTTCGTCCACGGAGCCGCGCGAAAAAGCTGAGGCGTGGCCTTTGGTCCTTTTAGGGCCCTCTCCTATTGCTCGGGAAAAGCGTTGGGCACTCTGCCTACCTTCAGATCAGCGACGGGAGGGACACGCCGGTCGTGACAGGGTGGTGGTTTCCTCGGGTTTGCGGTGTCGCCTTGTCCTTCTGCGGCCGCCCTTCTCCCAGGAACGCTCGTTTCTTCACGAAACGAGTTGTGGCTGCGGGGCTCCGTGGCAGGCGGACGGGGGTTCCGACCTTCGCTCCGGGACACGTGCCATTCGCTTTCCCCTGCTTGGAGGAGGCCCAGTGCTAATCGCGTCAGCAGCAGATGTCTGCTGACGGTCAAAGACAAAGAGGGAAAGAGAATGATTCGGCCAGGAGTGTCCTGTGGCTTCGCTAGGATGCTACGTTCAGGAGAGGAGCCGTCAGCAGAACGTTTCGTCACAGAGAGGATTGCTGTGCAAAGTGAGGGAAGACTAGGGCCCTTGCCTCGCTCGTTCACCCAGCCTTGGCAAAGGGCAGGCACGGGCAGAGGTCACTTCAGGGCCGTCTCCTGGTGCTTAAGGAAAGCCTTGGAACCCTGCCTACCCTCAGGTCAGCGATGGGGGTGAAAAGCCCGCCGTGAGACGGTGTGGGTCTCCTGGAGTTGGCAGCGTTGCCCTTTCCTTCTGCGGCCGCACTTGGTCGCGAGAACGCTTGTTCCTTCCCGACGCGAGCTGTTGCTGCAGGGGAAAGGTGCAGGCGGGCCGGGTTCCCTCCCGGCCTTCTTCGCTCCAGGACGCGTGCCATTCGCTGTCCCAAGCTGGCAGGAGGCACGGTGCTTGTCGCGTCGGCAGCAGCTGTCTCCTGACTGCCTCAAACAAGCGGGAAGGAGAATGACTCAGCCTAGGGAGTCTTGGAGCACCGACTTGATTCTACGTTCGGGACAGACGCCCTGCGTGGCACGTTGCCTCACAGAGAGGTTTGCTGTGCGCGGTGAGGAAAGTCTGGGACCGTTGTGTCTTTCGTTCCCACAGCCTTGGGATAAAGGGCAGGCGCAGGCTTCGGTCATTTCAGGCCCCTCTCCTTTGGCTTCAGCAAAGCGTTGGAACCCTGTCTACCTTCAGATCAGCGATGTGGGTGACAAGCCCAACGTTCCCCGGTGCTGGTTTCCCAGGGTTTGTAGCGGCGCCCTTTCCTTCTGCCGCTGCCCTTCCTCCTGGGAACGCTTCTGTCCGCCAGAAACCAGTTACTCCCGGAGGGTTACGTGTCAGCCAGACTGGGTTCTCCACCTCCGTTCTAGGACCCGTGCCACTCGCCTTCCCACGCCGTGGAGAGGCACAGTGCTTGTCGCCTCAGGGTCCGAAGTCTCTTGACGGACTGAAAAAGCGGGAAGGAGAGTGATGGAGCCTAGAGAGTCTTGTAGCTCAGATTGGATTCTACACCGAGGACGGAAGACGTCAGCGGTAAGTCTCTCCTCACAGAGGGGTTTGCGTTGCACAGTGAGGCAGTCTGGGGCCCTTGCACCGTTCGTTCACACAGCCTTGGGGTAAAGGTGAGGCTTTGGTCATTGAAGGGGCCCCCTCCCGATGCTGAAGGCGAGCTTCGGAAACCCTGCCTACCTTCAGATCAGCGATGGGGGTGAAAAGCCCGTCGCGACAGGGTGTTGGTTTCCTAGCGTTGGCAGCTTCGCCCTTTGCTTCTGCATGCCGCACTTGCTCCCGAGACCGCTTGTGCCTTCACGAAACGAGTCGTTGCTGCAGGGTTCAGGTGCGGGCGGACCGGGTTCCCTCCCGGCCTTCTTCGCTCCAGGACGCGTGCCATTCGCTGTCCCAAGCTGGCAGGAGGCACGGTGCTTGTCGCGTCGGCAGCAGCTGTCTCCTGACTGCCTCAAACAAGCGGGAAGGAGAATGACTCAGCCTAGGGAGTCTTGGAGCACCGACTTGATTCTACGTTCGGGACAGAAGCCCCGAGTGGAACGTTTCCTCACAGAGAGCTCCGCTGCGCACCGTGAGGGAAGACTGGGAACCCTGCCTTGTTCGTTCACACAGCTTTTGGAAAAGGGGAGGCACGGGCAGGGGTCACTTCAGGGCCGTCTCCTGGTGCTTAAGGAAAGCCTTGGAACCCTGCCTACCCTCAGGTCAGCGATGGGGGTGAAAAGCCCGCCGTGAGACGGTGTGGGTCTCCTGGAGTTGGCAGCGTTGCCCTTTCCTTCTGCGGCCGCACTTGGTCGCGAGAACGCTTGTTCCTTCCCGACGCGAGCTGTTGCTGCAGGGGAAAGGTGCAGGCGGGCCGGGTTCCCTCCCGGCCTTCTTCGCTCCAGGACGCGTGCCATTCGCTGTCCCAAGCTGGCAGGAGGCACGGTGCTTGTCGCGTCGGCAGCAGCTGTCTCCTGACTGCCTCAAACTAGCGGGAAGGAGAATGGGTCAGCCTAGGGAGTCTCGTAGCACCGACTTGGTTCTGTGTTCGGGACAGAAGCCCTGAGTGGAAAGACTCCTCACGGAGCCTTTTGCTGCGCACCGTGAGAGAACACTGGGGCCCCTGTCTCGTTCGTCCACGGAGCCGCGCGAAAAAGCTGAGGCGTGGCCTTTGGTCCTTTTAGGGCCCTCTCCTATTGCTCGGGAAAAGCGTTGGGCACTCTGCCTACCTTCAGATCAGCGACGGGAGGGACACGCCGGTCGTGACAGGGTGGTGGTTTCCTCGGGTTTGCGGTGTCGCCTTGTCCTTCTGCGGCCGCCCTTCTCCCAGGAACGCTCGTTTCTTCACGAAACGAGTTGTGGCTGCGGGGCTCCGTGGCAGGCGGACGGGGGTTCCGACCTTCGCTCCGGGACACGTGCCATTCGCTTTCCCCTGCTTGGAGGAGGCCCAGTGCTAATCGCGTCAGCAGCAGATGTCTGCTGACGGTCAAAGACAAAGAGGGAAAGAGAATGATTCGGCCAGGAGTGTCCTGTGGCTTCGCTAGGATGCTACGTTCAGGAGAGGAGCCGTCAGCAGAACGTTTCGTCACAGAGAGGATTGCTGTGCAAAGTGAGGGAAGACTAGGGCCCTTGCCTCGCTCGTTCACCCAGCCTTGGCAAAGGGCAGGCACGGGCAGAGGTCACTTCAGGGCCGTCTCCTGGTGCTTAAGGAAAGCCTTGGAACCCTGCCTACCCTCAGGTCAGCGATGGGGGTGAAAAGCCCGCCGTGAGACGGTGTGGGTCTCCTGGAGTTGGCAGCGTTGCCCTTTCCTTCTGCGGCCGCACTTGGTCGCGAGAACGCTTGTTCCTTCCCGACGCGAGCTGTTGCTGCAGGGGAAAGGTGCAGGCGGGCCGGGTTCCCTCCCGGCCTTCTTCGCTCCAGGACGCGTGCCATTCGCTGTCCCAAGCTGGCAGGAGGCACGGTGCTTGTCGCGTCGGCAGCAGCTGTCTCCTGACTGCCTCAAACAAGCGGGAAGGAGAATGACTCAGCCTAGGGAGTCTTGGAGCACCGACTTGATTCTACGTTCGGGACAGACGCCCTGCGTGGCACGTTGCCTCACAGAGAGGTTTGCTGTGCGCGGTGAGGAAAGTCTGGGACCGTTGTGTCTTTCGTTCCCACAGCCTTGGGATAAAGGGCAGGCGCAGGCTTCGGTCATTTCAGGCCCCTCTCCTTTGGCTTCAGCAAAGCGTTGGAACCCTGTCTACCTTCAGATCAGCGATGTGGGTGACAAGCCCAACGTTCCCCGGTGCTGGTTTCCCAGGGTTTGTAGCGGCGCCCTTTCCTTCTGCCGCCGCCCTTCCTCCTGGGAACGCTTCTGTCCGCCAGAAACCAGTTACTCCCGGAGGGTTACGTGTCAGCCAGACTGGGTTCTCCACCTCCGTTCTAGGACCCGTGCCACTCGCCTTCCCACGCCGTGGAGAGGCACAGTGCTTGTCGCCTCAGGGTCCGAAGTCTCTTGACGGACTGAAAAAGCGGGAAGGAGAGTGATGGAGCCTAGAGAGTCTTGTAGCTCAGATTGGATTCTACACCGAGGACGGAAGACGTCAGCGGTAAGTCTCCTCACAGAGGGGTTTGCGTTGCACAGTGAGGCAGTCTGGGGCCCTTGCACCGTTCGTTCACACAGCCTTGGGGTTAAGGTGAGGCTTTGGTCATTGAAGGGGCCCCCTCCCGATGCTGAAGGCGAGCTTTGGAAACCCTGCCTACCTTCAGATCAGCGATGGGGGTGAAAAGCCCGTCGCGACAGGGTGTTGGTTTCCTAGCGTTGGCAGCTTCGCCCTTTGCTTCTGCATGCCGCACTTGCTCCCGAGACCGCTTGTGCCTTCACGAAACGAGTCGTTGCTGCAGGGTTCAGGTGCGGGCGGACCGGGTTCCCTCCCGGCCTTCTTCGCTCCAGGACGCGTGCCATTCGCTGTCCCAAGCTGGCAGGAGGCACGGTGCTTGTCGCGTCGGCAGCAGCTGTCTCCTGACTGCCTCAAACAAGCGGGAAGGAGAATGACTCAGCCTAGGGAGTCTTGGAGCACCGACTTGATTCTACGTTCGGGACAGAAGCCCCGAGTGGAACGTTTCCTCACAGAGAGCTCCGCTGCGCACCGTGAGGGAAGACTGGGAACCCTGCCTTGTTCGTTCACACAGCTTTTGGAAAAGGGGAGGCACGGGCAGGGGTCACTTCAGGGCCGTCTCCTGGTGCTTAAGGAAAGCCTTGGAACCCTGCCTACCCTCAGGTCAGCGATGGGGGTGAAAAGCCCGCCGTGAGACGGTGTGGGTCTCCTGGAGTTGGCAGCGTTGCCCTTTCCTTCTGCGGCCGCACTTGGTCGCGAGAACGCTTGTTCCTTCCCGACGCGAGCTGTTGCTGCAGGGGAAAGGTGCAGGCGGGCCGGGTTCCCTCCCGGCCTTCTTCGCTCCAGGACGCGTGCCATTCGCTGTCCCAAGCTGGCAGGAGGCACGGTGCTTGTCGCGTCGGCAGCAGCTGTCTCCTGACTGCCTCAAACTAGCGGGAAGGAGAATGGGTCAGCCTAGGGAGTCTCGTAGCACCGACTTGGTTCTGTGTTCGGGACAGAAGCCCTGAGTGGAAAGACTCCTCACGGAGCCTTTTGCTGCGCACCGTGAGAGAACACTGGGGCCCCTGTCTCGTTCGTCCACGGAGCCGCGCGAAAAAGCTGAGGCGTGGCCTTTGGTCCTTTTAGGGCCCTCTCCTATTGCTCGGGAAAAGCGTTGGGCACTCTGCCTACCTTCAGATCAGCGACGGGAGGGACACGCCGGTCGTGACAGGGTGGTGGTTTCCTCGGGTTTGCGGTGTCGCCTTGTCCTTCTGCGGCCGCCCTTCTCCCAGGAACGCTCGTTTCTTCACGAAACGAGTTGTGGCTGCGGGGCTCCGTGGCAGGCGGACGGGGGTTCCGACCTTCGCTCCGGGACACGTGCCATTCGCTTTCCCCTGCTTGGAGGAGGCCCAGTGCTAATCGCGTCAGCAGCAGATGTCTGCTGACGGTCAAAGACAAAGAGGGAAAGAGAATGATTCGGCCAGGAGTGTCCTGTGGCTTCGCTAGGATGCTACGTTCAGGAGAGGAGCCGTCAGCAGAACGTTTCGTCACAGAGAGGATTGCTGTGCAAAGTGAGGGAAGACTAGGGCCCTTGCCTCGCTCGTTCACCCAGCCTTGGCAAAGGGCAGGCACGGGCAGAGGTCACTTCAGGGCCGTCTCCTGGTGCTTAAGGAAAGCCTTGGAACCCTGCCTACCCTCAGGTCAGCGATGGGGGTGAAAAGCCCGCCGTGAGACGGTGTGGGTCTCCTGGAGTTGGCAGCGTTGCCCTTTCCTTCTGCGGCCGCACTTGGTCGCGAGAACGCTTGTTCCTTCCCGACGCGAGCTGTTGCTGCAGGGGAAAGGTGCAGGCGGGCCGGGTTCCCTCCCGGCCTTCTTCGCTCCAGGACGCGTGCCATTCGCTGTCCCAAGCTGGCAGGAGGCACGGTGCTTGTCGCGTCGGCAGCAGCTGTCTCCTGACTGCCTCAAACAAGCGGGAAGGAGAATGACTCAGCCTAGGGAGTCTTGGAGCACCGACTTGATTCTACGTTCGGGACAGACGCCCTGCGTGGCACGTTGCCTCACAGAGAGGTTTGCTGTGCGCGGTGAGGAAAGTCTGGGACCGTTGTGTCTTTCGTTCCCACAGCCTTGGGATAAAGGGCAGGCGCAGGCTTCGGTCATTTCAGGCCCCTCTCCTTTGGCTTCAGCAAAGCGTTGGAACCCTGTCTACCTTCAGATCAGCGATGTGGGTGACAAGCCCAACGTTCCCCGGTGCTGGTTTCCCAGGGTTTGTAGCGGCGCCCTTTCCTTCTGCCGCCGCCCTTCCTCCTGGGAACGCTTCTGTCCGCCAGAAACCAGTTACTCCCGGAGGGTTACGTGTCAGCCAGACTGGGTTCTCCACCTCCGTTCTAGGACCCGTGCCACTCGCCTTCCCACGCCGTGGAGAGGCACAGTGCTTGTCGCCTCAGGGTCCGAAGTCTCTTGACGGACTGAAAAAGCGGGAAGGAGAGTGATGGAGCCTAGAGAGTCTTGTAGCTCAGATTGGATTCTACACCGAGGACGGAAGACGTCAGCGGTAAGTCTCTCCTCACAGAGGGGTTTGCGTTGCACAGTGAGGCAGTCTGGGGCCCTTGCACCGTTCGTTCACACAGCCTTGGGGTAAAGGTGAGGCTTTGGTCATTGAAGGGGCCCCCTCCCGATGCTGAAGGCGAGCTTCGGAAACCCTGCCTACCTTCAGATCAGCGATGGGGGTGAAAAGCCCGTCGCGACAGGGTGTTGGTTTCCTAGCGTTGGCAGCTTCGCCCTTTGCTTCTGCATGCCGCACTTGCTCCCGAGACCGCTTGTGCCTTCACGAAACGAGTCGTTGCTGCAGGGTTCAGGTGCGGGCGGACCGGGTTCCCTCCCGGCCTTCTTCGCTCCAGGACGCGTGCCATTCGCTGTCCCAAGCTGGCAGGAGGCACGGTGCTTGTCGCGTCGGCAGCAGCTGTCTCCTGACTGCCTCAAACTAGCGGGAAGGAGAATGGGTCAGCCTAGGGAGTCTCGTAGCACCGACTTGGTTCTGTGTTCGGGACAGAAGCCCTGAGTGGAAAGACTCCTCACGGAGCCTTTTGCTGCGCACCGTGAGAGAACACTGGGGCCCCTGTCTCGTTCGTCCACGGAGCCGCGCGAAAAAGCTGAGGCGTGGCCTTTGGTCCTTTTAGGGCCCTCTCCTATTGCTCGGGAAAAGCGTTGGGCACTCTGCCTACCTTCAGATCAGCGACGGGAGGGACACGCCGGTCGTGACAGGGTGGTGGTTTCCTCGGGTTTGCGGTGTCGCCTTGTCCTTCTGCGGCCGCCCTTCTCCCAGGAACGCTCGTTTCTTCACGAAACGAGTTGTGGCTGCGGGGCTCCGTGGCAGGCGGACGGGGGTTCCGACCTTCGCTCCGGGACACGTGCCATTCGCTTTCCCCTGCTTGGAGGAGGCCCAGTGCTAATCGCGTCAGCAGCAGATGTCTGCTGACGGTCAAAGACAAAGAGGGAAAGAGAATGATTCGGCCAGGAGTGTCCTGTGGCTTCGCTAGGATGCTACGTTCAGGAGAGGAGCCGTCAGCAGAACGTTTCGTCACAGAGAGGATTGCTGTGCAAAGTGAGGGAAGACTAGGGCCCTTGCCTCGCTCGTTCACCCAGCCTTGGCAAAGGGCAGGCACGGGCAGAGGTCACTTCAGGGCCGTCTCCTGGTGCTTAAGGAAAGCCTTGGAACCCTGCCTACCCTCAGGTCAGCGATGGGGGTGAAAAGCCCGCCGTGAGACGGTGTGGGTCTCCTGGAGTTGGCAGCGTTGCCCTTTCCTTCTGCGGCCGCACTTGGTCGCGAGAACGCTTGTTCCTTCCCGACGCGAGCTGTTGCTGCAGGGGAAAGGTGCAGGCGGGCCGGGTTCCCTCCCGGCCTTCTTCGCTCCAGGACGCGTGCCATTCGCTGTCCCAAGCTGGCAGGAGGCACGGTGCTTGTCGCGTCGGCAGCAGCTGTCTCCTGACTGCCTCAAACAAGCGGGAAGGAGAATGACTCAGCCTAGGGAGTCTTGGAGCACCGACTTGATTCTACGTTCGGGACAGACGCCCTGCGTGGCACGTTGCCTCACAGAGAGGTTTGCTGTGCGCGGTGAGGAAAGTCTGGGACCGTTGTGTCTTTCGTTCCCACAGCCTTGGGATAAAGGGCAGGCGCAGGCTTCGGTCATTTCAGGCCCCTCTCCTTTGGCTTCAGCAAAGCGTTGGAACCCTGTCTACCTTCAGATCAGCGATGTGGGTGACAAGCCCAACGTTCCCCGGTGCTGGTTTCCCAGGGTTTGTAGCGGCGCCCTTTCCTTCTGCCGCCGCCCTTCCTCCTGGGAACGCTTCTGTCCGCCAGAAACCAGTTACTCCCGGAGGGTTACGTGTCAGCCAGACTGGGTTCTCCACCTCCGTTCTAGGACCCGTGCCACTCGCCTTCCCACGCCGTGGAGAGGCACAGTGCTTGTCGCCTCAGGGTCCGAAGTCTCTTGACGGACTGAAAAAGCGGGAAGGAGAGTGATGGAGCCTAGAGAGTCTTGTAGCTCAGATTGGATTCTACACCGAGGACGGAAGACGTCAGCGGTAAGTCTCTCCTCACAGAGGGGTTTGCGTTGCACAGTGAGGCAGTCTGGGGCCCTTGCACCGTTCGTTCACACAGCCTTGGGGTAAAGGTGAGGCTTTGGTCATTGAAGGGGCCCCCTCCCGATGCTGAAGGCGAGCTTCGGAAACCCTGCCTACCTTCAGATCAGCGATGGGGGTGAAAAGCCCGTCGCGACAGGGTGTTGGTTTCCTAGCGTTGGCAGCTTCGCCCTTTGCTTCTGCATGCCGCACTTGCTCCCGAGACCGCTTGTGCCTTCACGAAACGAGTCGTTGCTGCAGGGTTCAGGTGCGGGCGGACCGGGTTCCCTCCCGGCCTTCTTCGCTCCAGGACGCGTGCCATTCGCTGTCCCAAGCTGGCAGGAGGCACGGTGCTTGTCGCGTCGGCAGCAGCTGTCTCCTGACTGCCTCAAACAAGCGGGAAGGAGAATGACTCAGCCTAGGGAGTCTTGGAGCACCGACTTGATTCTACGTTCGGGACAGAAGCCCCGAGTGGAACGTTTCCTCACAGAGAGCTCCGCTGCGCACCGTGAGGGAAGACTGGGAACCCTGCCTTGTTCGTTCACACAGCTTTTGGAAAAGGGGAGGCACGGGCAGGGGTCACTTCAGGGCCGTCTCCTGGTGCTTAAGGAAAGCCTTGGAACCCTGCCTACCCTCAGGTCAGCGATGGGGGTGAAAAGCCCGCCGTGAGACGGTGTGGGTCTCCTGGAGATGGCAGCGTTGCCCTTTCCTTCTGCGGCCGCACTTGGTCGCGAGAACGCTTGTTCCTTCCCGACGCGAGCTGTTGCTGCAGGGGAAAGGTGCAGGCGGGCCGGGTTCCCTCCCGGCCTTCTTCGCTCCAGGACGCGTGCCATTCGCTGTCCCAAGCTGGCAGGAGGCACGGTGCTTGTCGCGTCGGCAGCAGCTGTCTCCTGACTGCCTCAAACTAGCGGGAAGGAGAATGGGTCAGCCTAGGGAGTCTCGTAGCACCGACTTGGTTCTGTGTTCGGGACAGAAGCCCTGAGTGGAAAGACTCCTCACGGAGCCTTTTGCTGCGCACCGTGAGAGAACACTGGGGCCCCTGTCTCGTTCGTCCACGGAGCCGCGCGAAAAAGCTGAGGCGTGGCCTTTGGTCCTTTTAGGGCCCTCTCCTATTGCTCGGGAAAAGCGTTGGGCACTCTGCCTACCTTCAGATCAGCGACGGGAGGGACACGCCGGTCGTGACAGGGTGGTGGTTTCCTCGGGTTTGCGGTGTCGCCTTGTCCTTCTGCGGCCGCCCTTCTCCCAGGAACGCTCGTTTCTTCACGAAACGAGTTGTGGCTGCGGGGCTCCGTGGCAGGCGGACGGGGGTTCCGACCTTCGCTCCGGGACACGTGCCATTCGCTTTCCCCTGCTTGGAGGAGGCCCAGTGCTAATCGCGTCAGCAGCAGATGTCTGCTGACGGTCAAAGACAAAGAGGGAAAGAGAATGATTCGGCCAGGAGTGTCCTGTGGCTTCGCTAGGATGCTACGTTCAGGAGAGGAGCCGTCAGCAGAACGTTTCGTCACAGAGAGGATTGCTGTGCAAAGTGAGGGAAGACTAGGGCCCTTGCCTCGCTCGTTCACCCAGCCTTGGCAAAGGGCAGGCACGGGCAGAGGTCACTTCAGGGCCGTCTCCTGGTGCTTAAGGAAAGCCTTGGAACCCTGCCTACCCTCAGGTCAGCGATGGGGGTGAAAAGCCCGCCGTGAGACGGTGTGGGTCTCCTGGAGTTGGCAGCGTTGCCCTTTCCTTCTGCGGCCGCACTTGGTCGCGAGAACGCTTGTTCCTTCCCGACGCGAGCTGTTGCTGCAGGGGAAAGGTGCAGGCGGGCCGGGTTCCCTCCCGGCCTTCTTCGCTCCAGGACGCGTGCCATTCGCTGTCCCAAGCTGGCAGGAGGCACGGTGCTTGTCGCGTCAGCAGCAGCTGTCTCCTGACTGCCTCAAACAAGCGGGAAGGAGAATGACTCAGCCTAGGGAGTCTTGGAGCACCGACTTGATTCTACGTTCGGGACAGACGCCCTGCGTGGCACGTTGCCTCACAGAGAGGTTTGCTGTGCGCGGTGAGGAAAGTCTGGGACCGTTGTGTCTTTCGTTCCCACAGCCTTGGGATAAAGGGCAGGCGCAGGCTTCGGTCATTTCAGGCCCCTCTCCTTTGGCTTCAGCAAAGCGTTGGAACCCTGTCTACCTTCAGATCAGCGATGTGGGTGACAAGCCCAACGTTCCCCGGTGCTGGTTTCCCAGGGTTTGTAGCGGCGCCCTTTCCTTCTGCCGCCGCCCTTCCTCCTGGGAACGCTTCTGTCCGCCAGAAACCAGTTACTCCCGGAGGGTTACGTGTCAGCCAGACTGGGTTCTCCACCTCCGTTCTAGGACCCGTGCCACTCGCCTTCCCACGCCGTGGAGAGGCACAGTGCTTGTCGCCTCAGGGTCCGAAGTCTCTTGACGGACTGAAAAAGCGGGAAGGAGAGTGATGGAGCCTAGAGAGTCTTGTAGCTCAGATTGGATTCTACACCGAGGACGGAAGACGTCAGCGGTAAGTCTCTCCTCACAGAGGGGTTTGCGTTGCACAGTGAGGCAGTCTGGGGCCCTTGCACCGTTCGTTCACACAGCCTTGGGGTAAAGGTGAGGCTTTGGTCATTGAAGGGGCCCCCTCCCGATGCTGAAGGCGAGCTTCGGAAACCCTGCCTACCTTCAGATCAGCGATGGGGGTGAAAAGCCCGTCGCGACAGGGTGTTGGTTTCCTAGCGTTGGCAGCTTCGCCCTTTGCTTCTGCATGCCGCACTTGCTCCCGAGACCGCTTGTGCCTTCACGAAACGAGTCGTTGCTGCAGGGTTCAGGTGCGGGCGGACCGGGTTCCCTCCCGGCCTTCTTCGCTCCAGGACGCGTGCCATTCGCTGTCCCAAGCTGGCAGGAGGCACGGTGCTTGTCGCGTCGGCAGCAGCTGTCTCCTGACTGCCTCAAACAAGCGGGAAGGAGAATGACTCAGCCTAGGGAGTCTTGGAGCACCGACTTGATTCTACGTTCGGGACAGAAGCCCCGAGTGGAACGTTTCCTCACAGAGAGCTCCGCTGCGCACCGTGAGGGAAGACTGGGAACCCTGCCTTGTTCGTTCACACAGCTTTTGGAAAAGGGGAGGCACGGGCAGGGGTCACTTCAGGGCCGTCTCCTGGTGCTTAAGGAAAGCCTTGGAACCCTGCCTACCCTCAGGTCAGCGATGGGGGTGAAAAGCCCGCCGTGAGACGGTGTGGGTCTCCTGGAGTTGGCAGCGTTGCCCTTTCCTTCTGCGGCCGCACTTGGTCGCGAGAACGCTTGTTCCTTCCCGACGCGAGCTGTTGCTGCAGGGGAAAGGTGCAGGCGGGCCGGGTTCCCTCCCGGCCTTCTTCGCTCCAGGACGCGTGCCATTCGCTGTCCCAAGCTGGCAGGAGGCACGGTGCTTGTCGCGTCGGCAGCAGCTGTCTCCTGACTGCCTCAAACTAGCGGGAAGGAGAATGGGTCAGCCTAGGGAGTCTCGTAGCACCGACTTGGTTCTGTGTTCGGGACAGAAGCCCTGAGTGGAAAGACTCCTCACGGAGCCTTTTGCTGCGCACCGTGAGAGAACACTGGGGCCCCTGTCTCGTTCGTCCACGGAGCCGCGCGAAAAAGCTGAGGCGTGGCCTTTGGTCCTTTTAGGGCCCTCTCCTATTGCTCGGGAAAAGCGTTGGGCACTCTGCCTACCTTCAGATCAGCGACGGGAGGGACACGCCGGTCGTGACAGGGTGGTGGTTTCCTCGGGTTTGCGGTGTCGCCTTGTCCTTCTGCGGCCGCCCTTCTCCCAGGAACGCTCGTTTCTTCACGAAACGAGTTGTGGCTGCGGGGCTCCGTGGCAGGCGGACGGGGGTTCCGACCTTCGCTCCGGGACACGTGCCATTCGCTTTCCCCTGCTTGGAGGAGGCCCAGTGCTAATCGCGTCAGCAGCAGATGTCTGCTGACGGTCAAAGACAAAGAGGGAAAGAGAATGATTCGGCCAGGAGTGTCCTGTGGCTTCGCTAGGATGCTACGTTCAGGAGAGGAGCCGTCAGCAGAACGTTTCGTCACAGAGAGGATTGCTGTGCAAAGTGAGGGAAGACTAGGGCCCTTGCCTCGCTCGTTCACCCAGCCTTGGCAAAGGGCAGGCACGGGCAGAGGTCACTTCAGGGCCGTCTCCTGGTGCTTAAGGAAAGCCTTGGAACCCTGCCTACCCTCAGGTCAGCGATGGGGGTGAAAAGCCCGCCGTGAGACGGTGTGGGTCTCCTGGAGTTGGCAGCGTTGCCCTTTCCTTCTGCGGCCGCACTTGGTCGCGAGAACGCTTGTTCCTTCCCGACGCGAGCTGTTGCTGCAGGGGAAAGGTGCAGGCGGGCCGGGTTCCCTCCCGGCCTTCTTCGCTCCAGGACGCGTGCCATTCGCTGTCCCAAGCTGGCAGGAGGCACGGTGCTTGTCGCGTCGGCAGCAGCTGTCTCCTGACTGCCTCAAACAAGCGGGAAGGAGAATGACTCAGCCTAGGGAGTCTTGGAGCACCGACTTGATTCTACGTTCGGGACAGACGCCCTGCGTGGCACGTTGCCTCACAGAGAGGTTTGCTGTGCGCGGTGAGGAAAGTCTGGGACCGTTGTGTCTTTCGTTCCCACAGCCTTGGGATAAAGGGCAGGCGCAGGCTTCGGTCATTTCAGGCCCCTCTCCTTTGGCTTCAGCAAAGCGTTGGAACCCTGTCTACCTTCAGATCAGCGATGTGGGTGACAAGCCCAACGTTCCCCGGTGCTGGTTTCCCAGGGTTTGTAGCGGCGCCCTTTCCTTCTGCCGCCGCCCTTCCTCCTGGGAACGCTTCTGTCCGCCAGAAACCAGTTACTCCCGGAGGGTTACGTGTCAGCCAGACTGGGTTCTCCACCTCCGTTCTAGGACCCGTGCCACTCGCCTTCCCACGCCGTGGAGAGGCACAGTGCTTGTCGCCTCAGGGTCCGAAGTCTCTTGACGGACTGAAAAAGCGGGAAGGAGAGTGATGGAGCCTAGAGAGTCTTGTAGCTCAGATTGGATTCTACACCGAGGACGGAAGACGTCAGCGGTAAGTCTCTCCTCACAGAGGGGTTTGCGTTGCACAGTGAGGCAGTCTGGGGCCCTTGCACCGTTCGTTCACACAGCCTTGGGGTAAAGGTGAGGCTTTGGTCATTGAAGGGGCCCCCTCCCGATGCTGAAGGCGAGCTTCGGAAACCCTGCCTACCTTCAGATCAGCGATGGGGGTGAAAAGCCCGTCGCGACAGGGTGTTGGTTTCCTAGCGTTGGCAGCTTCGCCCTTTGCTTCTGCATGCCGCACTTGCTCCCGAGACCGCTTGTGCCTTCACGAAACGAGTCGTTGCTGCAGGGTTCAGGTGCGGGCGGACCGGGTTCCCTCCCGGCCTTCTTCGCTCCAGGACGCGTGCCATTCGCTGTCCCAAGCTGGCAGGAGGCACGGTGCTTGTCGCGTCGGCAGCAGCTGTCTCCTGACTGCCTCAAACAAGCGGGAAGGAGAATGACTCAGCCTAGGGAGTCTTGGAGCACCGACTTGATTCTACGTTCGGGACAGAAGCCCCGAGTGGAACGTTTCCTCACAGAGAGCTCCGCTGCGCACCGTGAGGGAAGACTGGGAACCCTGCCTTGTTCGTTCACACAGCTTTTGGAAAAGGGGAGGCACGGGCAGGGGTCACTTCAGGGCCGTCTCCTGGTGCTTAAGGAAAGCCTTGGAACCCTGCCTACCCTCAGGTCAGCGATGGGGGTGAAAAGCCCGCCGTGAGACGGTGTGGGTCTCCTGGAGATGGCAGCGTTGCCCTTTCCTTCTGCGGCCGCACTTGGTCGCGAGAACGCTTGTTCCTTCCCGACGCGAGCTGTTGCTGCAGGGGAAAGGTGCAGGCGGGCCGGGTTCCCTCCCGGCCTTCTTCGCTCCAGGACGCGTGCCATTCGCTGTCCCAAGCTGGCAGGAGGCACGGTGCTTGTCGCGTCGGCAGCAGCTGTCTCCTGACTGCCTCAAACTAGCGGGAAGGAGAATGGGTCAGCCTAGGGAGTCTCGTAGCACCGACTTGGTTCTGTGTTCGGGACAGAAGCCCTGAGTGGAAAGACTCCTCACGGAGCCTTTTGCTGCGCACCGTGAGAGAACACTGGGGCCCCTGTCTCGTTCGTCCACGGAGCCGCGCGAAAAAGCTGAGGCGTGGCCTTTGGTCCTTTTAGGGCCCTCTCCTATTGCTCGGGAAAAGCGTTGGGCACTCTGCCTACCTTCAGATCAGCGACGGGAGGGACACGCCGGTCGTGACAGGGTGGTGGTTTCCTCGGGTTTGCGGTGTCGCCTTGTCCTTCTGCGGCCGCCCTTCTCCCAGGAACGCTCGTTTCTTCACGAAACGAGTTGTGGCTGCGGGGCTCCGTGGCAGGCGGACGGGGGTTCCGACCTTCGCTCCGGGACACGTGCCATTCGCTTTCCCCTGCTTGGAGGAGGCCCAGTGCTAATCGCGTCAGCAGCAGATGTCTGCTGACGGTCAAAGACAAAGAGGGAAAGAGAATGATTCGGCCAGGAGTGTCCTGTGGCTTCGCTAGGATGCTACGTTCAGGAGAGGAGCCGTCAGCAGAACGTTTCGTCACAGAGAGGATTGCTGTGCAAAGTGAGGGAAGACTAGGGCCCTTGCCTCGCTCGTTCACCCAGCCTTGGCAAAGGGCAGGCACGGGCAGAGGTCACTTCAGGGCCGTCTCCTGGTGCTTAAGGAAAGCCTTGGAACCCTGCCTACCCTCAGGTCAGCGATGGGGGTGAAAAGCCCGCCGTGAGACGGTGTGGGTCTCCTGGAGTTGGCAGCGTTGCCCTTTCCTTCTGCGGCCGCACTTGGTCGCGAGAACGCTTGTTCCTTCCCGACGCGAGCTGTTGCTGCAGGGGAAAGGTGCAGGCGGGCCGGGTTCCCTCCCGGCCTTCTTCGCTCCAGGACGCGTGCCATTCGCTGTCCCAAGCTGGCAGGAGGCACGGTGCTTGTCGCGTCGGCAGCAGCTGTCTCCTGACTGCCTCAAACAAGCGGGAAGGAGAATGACTCAGCCTAGGGAGTCTTGGAGCACCGACTTGATTCTACGTTCGGGACAGACGCCCTGCGTGGCACGTTGCCTCACAGAGAGGTTTGCTGTGCGCGGTGAGGAAAGTCTGGGACCGTTGTGTCTTTCGTTCCCACAGCCTTGGGATAAAGGGCAGGCGCAGGCTTCGGTCATTTCAGGCCCCTCTCCTTTGGCTTCAGCAAAGCGTTGGAACCCTGTCTACCTTCAGATCAGCGATGTGGGTGACAAGCCCAACGTTCCCCGGTGCTGGTTTCCCAGGGTTTGTAGCGGCGCCCTTTCCTTCTGCCGCTGCCCTTCCTCCTGGGAACGCTTCTGTCCGCCAGAAACCAGTTACTCCCGGAGGGTTACGTGTCAGCCAGACTGGGTTCTCCACCTCCGTTCTAGGACCCGTGCCACTCGCCTTCCCACGCCGTGGAGAGGCACAGTGCTTGTCGCCTCAGGGTCCGAAGTCTCTTGACGGACTGAAAAAGCGGGAAGGAGAGTGATGGAGCCTAGAGAGTCTTGTAGCTCAGATTGGATTCTACACCGAGGACGGAAGACGTCAGCGGTAAGTCTCTCCTCACAGAGGGGTTTGCGTTGCACAGTGAGGCAGTCTGGGGCCCTTGCACCGTTCGTTCACACAGCCTTGGGGTAAAGGTGAGGCTTTGGTCATTGAAGGGGCCCCCTCCCGATGCTGAAGGCGAGCTTCGGAAACCCTGCCTACCTTCAGATCAGCGATGGGGGTGAAAAGCCCGTCGCGACAGGGTGTTGGTTTCCTAGCGTTGGCAGCTTCGCCCTTTGCTTCTGCATGCCGCACTTGCTCCCGAGACCGCTTGTGCCTTCACGAAACGAGTCGTTGCTGCAGGGTTCAGGTGCGGGCGGACCGGGTTCCCTCCCGGCCTTCTTCGCTCCAGGACGCGTGCCATTCGCTGTCCCAAGCTGGCAGGAGGCACGGTGCTTGTCGCGTCGGCAGCAGCTGTCTCCTGACTGCCTCAAACAAGCGGGAAGGAGAATGACTCAGCCTAGGGAGTCTTGGAGCACCGACTTGATTCTACGTTCGGGACAGAAGCCCCGAGTGGAACGTTTCCTCACAGAGAGCTCCGCTGCGCACCGTGAGGGAAGACTGGGAACCCTGCCTTGTTCGTTCACACAGCTTTTGGAAAAGGGGAGGCACGGGCAGGGGTCACTTCAGGGCCGTCTCCTGGTGCTTAAGGAAAGCCTTGGAACCCTGCCTACCCTCAGGTCAGCGATGGGGGTGAAAAGCCCGCCGTGAGACGGTGTGGGTCTCCTGGAGTTGGCAGCGTTGCCCTTTCCTTCTGCGGCCGCACTTGGTCGCGAGAACGCTTGTTCCTTCCCGACGCGAGCTGTTGCTGCAGGGGAAAGGTGCAGGCGGGCCGGGTTCCCTCCCGGCCTTCTTCGCTCCAGGACGCGTGCCATTCGCTGTCCCAAGCTGGCAGGAGGCACGGTGCTTGTCGCGTCGGCAGCAGCTGTCTCCTGACTGCCTCAAACTAGCGGGAAGGAGAATGGGTCAGCCTAGGGAGTCTCGTAGCACCGACTTGGTTCTGTGTTCGGGACAGAAGCCCTGAGTGGAAAGACTCCTCACGGAGCCTTTTGCTGCGCACCGTGAGAGAACACTGGGGCCCCTGTCTCGTTCGTCCACGGAGCCGCGCGAAAAAGCTGAGGCGTGGCCTTTGGTCCTTTTAGGGCCCTCTCCTATTGCTCGGGAAAAGCGTTGGGCACTCTGCCTACCTTCAGATCAGCGACGGGAGGGACACGCCGGTCGTGACAGGGTGGTGGTTTCCTCGGGTTTGCGGTGTCGCCTTGTCCTTCTGCGGCCGCCCTTCTCCCAGGAACGCTCGTTTCTTCACGAAACGAGTTGTGGCTGCGGGGCTCCGTGGCAGGCGGACGGGGGTTCCGACCTTCGCTCCGGGACACGTGCCATTCGCTTTCCCCTGCTTGGAGGAGGCCCAGTGCTAATCGCGTCAGCAGCAGATGTCTGCTGACGGTCAAAGACAAAGAGGGAAAGAGAATGATTCGGCCAGGAGTGTCCTGTGGCTTCGCTAGGATGCTACGTTCAGGAGAGGAGCCGTCAGCAGAACGTTTCGTCACAGAGAGGATTGCTGTGCAAAGTGAGGGAAGACTAGGGCCCTTGCCTCGCTCGTTCACCCAGCCTTGGCAAAGGGCAGGCACGGGCAGAGGTCACTTCAGGGCCGTCTCCTGGTGCTTAAGGAAAGCCTTGGAACCCTGCCTACCCTCAGGTCAGCGATGGGGGTGAAAAGCCCGCCGTGAGACGGTGTGGGTCTCCTGGAGTTGGCAGCGTTGCCCTTTCCTTCTGCGGCCGCACTTGGTCGCGAGAACGCTTGTTCCTTCCCGACGCGAGCTGTTGCTGCAGGGGAAAGGTGCAGGCGGGCCGGGTTCCCTCCCGGCCTTCTTCGCTCCAGGACGCGTGCCATTCGCTGTCCCAAGCTGGCAGGAGGCACGGTGCTTGTCGCGTCGGCAGCAGCTGTCTCCTGACTGCCTCAAACAAGCGGGAAGGAGAATGACTCAGCCTAGGGAGTCTTGGAGCACCGACTTGATTCTACGTTCGGGACAGACGCCCTGCGTGGCACGTTGCCTCACAGAGAGGTTTGCTGTGCGCGGTGAGGAAAGTCTGGGACCGTTGTGTCTTTCGTTCCCACAGCCTTGGGATAAAGGGCAGGCGCAGGCTTCGGTCATTTCAGGCCCCTCTCCTTTGGCTTCAGCAAAGCGTTGGAACCCTGTCTACCTTCAGATCAGCGATGTGGGTGACAAGCCCAACGTTCCCCGGTGCTGGTTTCCCAGGGTTTGTAGCGGCGCCCTTTCCTTCTGCCGCCGCCCTTCCTCCTGGGAACGCTTCTGTCCGCCAGAAACCAGTTACTCCCGGAGGGTTACGTGTCAGCCAGACTGGGTTCTCCACCTCCGTTCTAGGACCCGTGCCACTCGCCTTCCCACGCCGTGGAGAGGCACAGTGCTTGTCGCCTCAGGGTCCGAAGTCTCTTGACGGACTGAAAAAGCGGGAAGGAGAGTGATGGAGCCTAGAGAGTCTTGTAGCTCAGATTGGATTCTACACCGAGGACGGAAGACGTCAGCGGTAAGTCTCTCCTCACAGAGGGGTTTGCGTTGCACAGTGAGGCAGTCTGGGGCCCTTGCACCGTTCGTTCACACAGCCTTGGGGTAAAGGTGAGGCTTTGGTCATTGAAGGGGCCCCCTCCCGATGCTGAAGGCGAGCTTCGGAAACCCTGCCTACCTTCAGATCAGCGATGGGGGTGAAAAGCCCGTCGCGACAGGGTGTTGGTTTCCTAGCGTTGGCAGCTTCGCCCTTTGCTTCTGCATGCCGCACTTGCTCCCGAGACCGCTTGTGCCTTCACGAAACGAGTCGTTGCTGCAGGGTTCAGGTGCGGGCGGACCGGGTTCCCTCCCGGCCTTCTTCGCTCCAGGACGCGTGCCATTCGCTGTCCCAAGCTGGCAGGAGGCACGGTGCTTGTCGCGTCGGCAGCAGCTGTCTCCTGACTGCCTCAAACAAGCGGGAAGGAGAATGACTCAGCCTAGGGAGTCTTGGAGCACCGACTTGATTCTACGTTCGGGACAGAAGCCCCGAGTGGAACGTTTCCTCACAGAGAGCTCCGCTGCGCACCGTGAGGGAAGACTGGGAACCCTGCCTTGTTCGTTCACACAGCTTTTGGAAAAGGGGAGGCACGGGCAGGGGTCACTTCAGGGCCGTCTCCTGGTGCTTAAGGAAAGCCTTGGAACCCTGCCTACCCTCAGGTCAGCGATGGGGGTGAAAAGCCCGCCGTGAGACGGTGTGGGTCTCCTGGAGTTGGCAGCGTTGCCCTTTCCTTCTGCGGCCGCACTTGGTCGCGAGAACGCTTGTTCCTTCCCGACGCGAGCTGTTGCTGCAGGGGAAAGGTGCAGGCGGGCCGGGTTCCCTCCCGGCCTTCTTCGCTCCAGGACGCGTGCCATTCGCTGTCCCAAGCTGGCAGGAGGCACGGTGCTTGTCGCGTCGGCAGCAGCTGTCTCCTGACTGCCTCAAACTAGCGGGAAGGAGAATGGGTCAGCCTAGGGAGTCTCGTAGCACCGACTTGGTTCTGTGTTCGGGACAGAAGCCCTGAGTGGAAAGACTCCTCACGGAGCCTTTTGCTGCGCACCGTGAGAGAACACTGGGGCCCCTGTCTCGTTCGTCCACGGAGCCGCGCGAAAAAGCTGAGGCGTGGCCTTTGGTCCTTTTAGGGCCCTCTCCTATTGCTCGGGAAAAGCGTTGGGCACTCTGCCTACCTTCAGATCAGCGACGGGAGGGACACGCCGGTCGTGACAGGGTGGTGGTTTCCTCGGGTTTGCGGTGTCGCCTTGTCCTTCTGCGGCCGCCCTTCTCCCAGGAACGCTCGTTTCTTCACGAAACGAGTTGTGGCTGCGGGGCTCCGTGGCAGGCGGACGGGGGTTCCGACCTTCGCTCCGGGACACGTGCCATTCGCTTTCCCCTGCTTGGAGGAGGCCCAGTGCTAATCGCGTCAGCAGCAGATGTCTGCTGACGGTCAAAGACAAAGAGGGAAAGAGAATGATTCGGCCAGGAGTGTCCTGTGGCTTCGCTAGGATGCTACGTTCAGGAGAGGAGCCGTCAGCAGAACGTTTCGTCACAGAGAGGATTGCTGTGCAAAGTGAGGGAAGACTAGGGCCCTTGCCTCGCTCGTTCACCCAGCCTTGGCAAAGGGCAGGCACGGGCAGAGGTCACTTCAGGGCCGTCTCCTGGTGCTTAAGGAAAGCCTTGGAACCCTGCCTACCCTCAGGTCAGCGATGGGGGTGAAAAGCCCGCCGTGAGACGGTGTGGGTCTCCTGGAGTTGGCAGCGTTGCCCTTTCCTTCTGCGGCCGCACTTGGTCGCGAGAACGCTTGTTCCTTCCCGACGCGAGCTGTTGCTGCAGGGGAAAGGTGCAGGCGGGCCGGGTTCCCTCCCGGCCTTCTTCGCTCCAGGACGCGTGCCATTCGCTGTCCCAAGCTGGCAGGAGGCACGGTGCTTGTCGCGTCGGCAGCAGCTGTCTCCTGACTGCCTCAAACAAGCGGGAAGGAGAATGACTCAGCCTAGGGAGTCTTGGAGCACCGACTTGATTCTACGTTCGGGACAGACGCCCTGCGTGGCACGTTGCCTCACAGAGAGGTTTGCTGTGCGCGGTGAGGAAAGTCTGGGACCGTTGTGTCTTTCGTTCCCACAGCCTTGGGATAAAGGGCAGGCGCAGGCTTCGGTCATTTCAGGCCCCTCTCCTTTGGCTTCAGCAAAGCGTTGGAACCCTGTCTACCTTCAGATCAGCGATGTGGGTGACAAGCCCAACGTTCCCCGGTGCTGGTTTCCCAGGGTTTGTAGCGGCGCCCTTTCCTTCTGCCGCCGCCCTTCCTCCTGGGAACGCTTCTGTCCGCCAGAAACCAGTTACTCCCGGAGGGTTACGTGTCAGCCAGACTGGGTTCTCCACCTCCGTTCTAGGACCCGTGCCACTCGCCTTCCCACGCCGTGGAGAGGCACAGTGCTTGTCGCCTCAGGGTCCGAAGTCTCTTGACGGACTGAAAAAGCGGGAAGGAGAGTGATGGAGCCTAGAGAGTCTTGTAGCTCAGATTGGATTCTACACCGAGGACGGAAGACGTCAGCGGTAAGTCTCTCCTCACAGAGGGGTTTGCGTTGCACAGTGAGGCAGTCTGGGGCCCTTGCACCGTTCGTTCACACAGCCTTGGGGTAAAGGTGAGGCTTTGGTCATTGAAGGGGCCCCCTCCCGATGCTGAAGGCGAGCTTCGGAAACCCTGCCTACCTTCAGATCAGCGATGGGGGTGAAAAGCCCGTCGCGACAGGGTGTTGGTTTCCTAGCGTTGGCAGCTTCGCCCTTTGCTTCTGCATGCCGCACTTGCTCCCGAGACCGCTTGTGCCTTCACGAAACGAGTCGTTGCTGCAGGGTTCAGGTGCGGGCGGACCGGGTTCCCTCCCGGCCTTCTTCGCTCCAGGACGCGTGCCATTCGCTGTCCCAAGCTGGCAGGAGGCACGGTGCTTGTCGCGTCGGCAGCAGCTGTCTCCTGACTGCCTCAAACAAGCGGGAAGGAGAATGACTCAGCCTAGGGAGTCTTGGAGCACCGACTTGATTCTACGTTCGGGACAGAAGCCCCGAGTGGAACGTTTCCTCACAGAGAGCTCCGCTGCGCACCGTGAGGGAAGACTGGGAACCCTGCCTTGTTCGTTCACACAGCTTTTGGAAAAGGGGAGGCACGGGCAGGGGTCACTTCAGGGCCGTCTCCTGGTGCTTAAGGAAAGCCTTGGAACCCTGCCTACCCTCAGGTCAGCGATGGGGGTGAAAAGCCCGCCGTGAGACGGTGTGGGTCTCCTGGAGTTGGCAGCGTTGCCCTTTCCTTCTGCGGCCGCACTTGGTCGCGAGAACGCTTGTTCCTTCCCGACGCGAGCTGTTGCTGCAGGGGAAAGGTGCAGGCGGGCCGGGTTCCCTCCCGGCCTTCTTCGCTCCAGGACGCGTGCCATTCGCTGTCCCAAGCTGGCAGGAGGCACGGTGCTTGTCGCGTCGGCAGCAGCTGTCTCCTGACTGCCTCAAACTAGCGGGAAGGAGAATGGGTCAGCCTAGGGAGTCTCGTAGCACCGACTTGGTTCTGTGTTCGGGACAGAAGCCCTGAGTGGAAAGACTCCTCACGGAGCCTTTTGCTGCGCACCGTGAGAGAACACTGGGGCCCCTGTCTCGTTCGTCCACGGAGCCGCGCGAAAAAGCTGAGGCGTGGCCTTTGGTCCTTTTAGGGCCCTCTCCTATTGCTCGGGAAAAGCGTTGGGCACTCTGCCTACCTTCAGATCAGCGACGGGAGGGACACGCCGGTCGTGACAGGGTGGTGGTTTCCTCGGGTTTGCGGTGTCGCCTTGTCCTTCTGCGGCCGCCCTTCTCCCAGGAACGCTCGTTTCTTCACGAAACGAGTTGTGGCTGCGGGGCTCCGTGGCAGGCGGACGGGGGTTCCGACCTTCGCTCCGGGACACGTGCCATTCGCTTTCCCCTGCTTGGAGGAGGCCCAGTGCTAATCGCGTCAGCAGCAGATGTCTGCTGACGGTCAAAGACAAAGAGGGAAAGAGAATGATTCGGCCAGGAGTGTCCTGTGGCTTCGCTAGGATGCTACGTTCAGGAGAGGAGCCGTCAGCAGAACGTTTCGTCACAGAGAGGATTGCTGTGCAAAGTGAGGGAAGACTAGGGCCCTTGCCTCGCTCGTTCACCCAGCCTTGGCAAAGGGCAGGCACGGGCAGAGGTCACTTCAGGGCCGTCTCCTGGTGCTTAAGGAAAGCCTTGGAACCCTGCCTACCCTCAGGTCAGCGATGGGGGTGAAAAGCCCGCCGTGAGACGGTGTGGGTCTCCTGGAGTTGGCAGCGTTGCCCTTTCCTTCTGCGGCCGCACTTGGTCGCGAGAACGCTTGTTCCTTCCCGACGCGAGCTGTTGCTGCAGGGGAAAGGTGCAGGCGGGCCGGGTTCCCTCCCGGCCTTCTTCGCTCCAGGACGCGTGCCATTCGCTGTCCCAAGCTGGCAGGAGGCACGGTGCTTGTCGCGTCGGCAGCAGCTGTCTCCTGACTGCCTCAAACAAGCGGGAAGGAGAATGACTCAGCCTAGGGAGTCTTGGAGCACCGACTTGATTCTACGTTCGGGACAGACGCCCTGCGTGGCACGTTGCCTCACAGAGAGGTTTGCTGTGCGCGGTGAGGAAAGTCTGGGACCGTTGTGTCTTTCGTTCCCACAGCCTTGGGATAAAGGGCAGGCGCAGGCTTCGGTCATTTCAGGCCCCTCTCCTTTGGCTTCAGCAAAGCGTTGGAACCCTGTCTACCTTCAGATCAGCGATGTGGGTGACAAGCCCAACGTTCCCCGGTGCTGGTTTCCCAGGGTTTGTAGCGGCGCCCTTTCCTTCTGCCGCCGCCCTTCCTCCTGGGAACGCTTCTGTCCGCCAGAAACCAGTTACTCCCGGAGGGTTACGTGTCAGCCAGACTGGGTTCTCCACCTCCGTTCTAGGACCCGTGCCACTCGCCTTCCCACGCCGTGGAGAGGCACAGTGCTTGTCGCCTCAGGGTCCGAAGTCTCTTGACGGACTGAAAAAGCGGGAAGGAGAGTGATGGAGCCTAGAGAGTCTTGTAGCTCAGATTGGATTCTACACCGAGGACGGAAGACGTCAGCGGTAAGTCTCTCCTCACAGAGGGGTTTGCGTTGCACAGTGAGGCAGTCTGGGGCCCTTGCACCGTTCGTTCACACAGCCTTGGGGTAAAGGTGAGGCTTTGGTCATTGAAGGGGCCCCCTCCCGATGCTGAAGGCGAGCTTCGGAAACCCTGCCTACCTTCAGATCAGCGATGGGGGTGAAAAGCCCGTCGCGACAGGGTGTTGGTTTCCTAGCGTTGGCAGCTTCGCCCTTTGCTTCTGCATGCCGCACTTGCTCCCGAGACCGCTTGTGCCTTCACGAAACGAGTCGTTGCTGCAGGGTTCAGGTGCGGGCGGACCGGGTTCCCTCCCGGCCTTCTTCGCTCCAGGACGCGTGCCATTCGCTGTCCCAAGCTGGCAGGAGGCACGGTGCTTGTCGCGTCGGCAGCAGCTGTCTCCTGACTGCCTCAAACAAGCGGGAAGGAGAATGACTCAGCCTAGGGAGTCTTGGAGCACCGACTTGATTCTACGTTCGGGACAGAAGCCCCGAGTGGAACGTTTCCTCACAGAGAGCTCCGCTGCGCACCGTGAGGGAAGACTGGGAACCCTGCCTTGTTCGTTCACACAGCTTTTGGAAAAGGGGAGGCACGGGCAGGGGTCACTTCAGGGCCGTCTCCTGGTGCTTAAGGAAAGCCTTGGAACCCTGCCTACCCTCAGGTCAGCGATGGGGGTGAAAAGCCCGCCGTGAGACGGTGTGGGTCTCCTGGAGTTGGCAGCGTTGCCCTTTCCTTCTGCGGCCGCACTTGGTCGCGAGAACGCTTGTTCCTTCCCGACGCGAGCTGTTGCTGCAGGGGAAAGGTGCAGGCGGGCCGGGTTCCCTCCCGGCCTTCTTCGCTCCAGGACGCGTGCCATTCGCTGTCCCAAGCTGGCAGGAGGCACGGTGCTTGTCGCGTCGGCAGCAGCTGTCTCCTGACTGCCTCAAACTAGCGGGAAGGAGAATGGGTCAGCCTAGGGAGTCTCGTAGCACCGACTTGGTTCTGTGTTCGGGACAGAAGCCCTGAGTGGAAAGACTCCTCACGGAGCCTTTTGCTGCGCACCGTGAGAGAACACTGGGGCCCCTGTCTCGTTCGTCCACGGAGCCGCGCGAAAAAGCTGAGGCGTGGCCTTTGGTCCTTTTAGGGCCCTCTCCTATTGCTCGGGAAAAGCGTTGGGCACTCTGCCTACCTTCAGATCAGCGACGGGAGGGACACGCCGGTCGTGACAGGGTGGTGGTTTCCTCGGGTTTGCGGTGTCGCCTTGTCCTTCTGCGGCCGCCCTTCTCCCAGGAACGCTCGTTTCTTCACGAAACGAGTTGTGGCTGCGGGGCTCCGTGGCAGGCGGACGGGGGTTCCGACCTTCGCTCCGGGACACGTGCCATTCGCTTTCCCCTGCTTGGAGGAGGCCCAGTGCTAATCGCGTCAGCAGCAGATGTCTGCTGACGGTCAAAGACAAAGAGGGAAAGAGAATGATTCGGCCAGGAGTGTCCTGTGGCTTCGCTAGGATGCTACGTTCAGGAGAGGAGCCGTCAGCAGAACGTTTCGTCACAGAGAGGATTGCTGTGCAAAGTGAGGGAAGACTAGGGCCCTTGCCTCGCTCGTTCACCCAGCCTTGGCAAAGGGCAGGCACGGGCAGAGGTCACTTCAGGGCCGTCTCCTGGTGCTTAAGGAAAGCCTTGGAACCCTGCCTACCCTCAGGTCAGCGATGGGGGTGAAAAGCCCGCCGTGAGACGGTGTGGGTCTCCTGGAGTTGGCAGCGTTGCCCTTTCCTTCTGCGGCCGCACTTGGTCGCGAGAACGCTTGTTCCTTCCCGACGCGAGCTGTTGCTGCAGGGGAAAGGTGCAGGCGGGCCGGGTTCCCTCCCGGCCTTCTTCGCTCCAGGACGCGTGCCATTCGCTGTCCCAAGCTGGCAGGAGGCACGGTGCTTGTCGCGTCGGCAGCAGCTGTCTCCTGACTGCCTCAAACAAGCGGGAAGGAGAATGACTCAGCCTAGGGAGTCTTGGAGCACCGACTTGATTCTACGTTCGGGACAGACGCCCTGCGTGGCACGTTGCCTCACAGAGAGGTTTGCTGTGCGCGGTGAGGAAAGTCTGGGACCGTTGTGTCTTTCGTTCCCACAGCCTTGGGATAAAGGGCAGGCGCAGGCTTCGGTCATTTCAGGCCCCTCTCCTTTGGCTTCAGCAAAGCGTTGGAACCCTGTCTACCTTCAGATCAGCGATGTGGGTGACAAGCCCAACGTTCCCCGGTGCTGGTTTCCCAGGGTTTGTAGCGGCGCCCTTTCCTTCTGCCGCCGCCCTTCCTCCTGGGAACGCTTCTGTCCGCCAGAAACCAGTTACTCCCGGAGGGTTACGTGTCAGCCAGACTGGGTTCTCCACCTCCGTTCTAGGACCCGTGCCACTCGCCTTCCCACGCCGTGGAGAGGCACAGTGCTTGTCGCCTCAGGGTCCGAAGTCTCTTGACGGACTGAAAAAGCGGGAAGGAGAGTGATGGAGCCTAGAGAGTCTTGTAGCTCAGATTGGATTCTACACCGAGGACGGAAGACGTCAGCGGTAAGTCTCTCCTCACAGAGGGGTTTGCGTTGCACAGTGAGGCAGTCTGGGGCCCTTGCACCGTTCGTTCACACAGCCTTGGGGTAAAGGTGAGGCTTTGGTCATTGAAGGGGCCCCCTCCCGATGCTGAAGGCGAGCTTCGGAAACCCTGCCTACCTTCAGATCAGCGATGGGGGTGAAAAGCCCGTCGCGACAGGGTGTTGGTTTCCTAGCGTTGGCAGCTTCGCCCTTTGCTTCTGCATGCCGCACTTGCTCCCGAGACCGCTTGTGCCTTCACGAAACGAGTCGTTGCTGCAGGGTTCAGGTGCGGGCGGACCGGGTTCCCTCCCGGCCTTCTTCGCTCCAGGACGCGTGCCATTCGCTGTCCCAAGCTGGCAGGAGGCACGGTGCTTGTCGCGTCGGCAGCAGCTGTCTCCTGACTGCCTCAAACAAGCGGGAAGGAGAATGACTCAGCCTAGGGAGTCTTGGAGCACCGACTTGATTCTACGTTCGGGACAGAAGCCCCGAGTGGAACGTTTCCTCACAGAGAGCTCCGCTGCGCACCGTGAGGGAAGACTGGGAACCCTGCCTTGTTCGTTCACACAGCTTTTGGAAAAGGGGAGGCACGGGCAGGGGTCACTTCAGGGCCGTCTCCTGGTGCTTAAGGAAAGCCTTGGAACCCTGCCTACCCTCAGGTCAGCGATGGGGGTGAAAAGCCCGCCGTGAGACGGTGTGGGTCTCCTGGAGTTGGCAGCGTTGCCCTTTCCTTCTGCGGCCGCACTTGGTCGCGAGAACGCTTGTTCCTTCCCGACGCGAGCTGTTGCTGCAGGGGAAAGGTGCAGGCGGGCCGGGTTCCCTCCCGGCCTTCTTCGCTCCAGGACGCGTGCCATTCGCTGTCCCAAGCTGGCAGGAGGCACGGTGCTTGTCGCGTCGGCAGCAGCTGTCTCCTGACTGCCTCAAACTAGCGGGAAGGAGAATGGGTCAGCCTAGGGAGTCTCGTAGCACCGACTTGGTTCTGTGTTCGGGACAGAAGCCCTGAGTGGAAAGACTCCTCACGGAGCCTTTTGCTGCGCACCGTGAGAGAACACTGGGGCCCCTGTCTCGTTCGTCCACGGAGCCGCGCGAAAAAGCTGAGGCGTGGCCTTTGGTCCTTTTAGGGCCCTCTCCTATTGCTCGGGAAAAGCGTTGGGCACTCTGCCTACCTTCAGATCAGCGACGGGAGGGACACGCCGGTCGTGACAGGGTGGTGGTTTCCTCGGGTTTGCGGTGTCGCCTTGTCCTTCTGCGGCCGCCCTTCTCCCAGGAACGCTCGTTTCTTCACGAAACGAGTTGTGGCTGCGGGGCTCCGTGGCAGGCGGACGGGGGTTCCGACCTTCGCTCCGGGACACGTGCCATTCGCTTTCCCCTGCTTGGAGGAGGCCCAGTGCTAATCGCGTCAGCAGCAGATGTCTGCTGACGGTCAAAGACAAAGAGGGAAAGAGAATGATTCGGCCAGGAGTGTCCTGTGGCTTCGCTAGGATGCTACGTTCAGGAGAGGAGCCGTCAGCAGAACGTTTCGTCACAGAGAGGATTGCTGTGCAAAGTGAGGGAAGACTAGGGCCCTTGCCTCGCTCGTTCACCCAGCCTTGGCAAAGGGCAGGCACGGGCAGAGGTCACTTCAGGGCCGTCTCCTGGTGCTTAAGGAAAGCCTTGGAACCCTGCCTACCCTCAGGTCAGCGATGGGGGTGAAAAGCCCGCCGTGAGACGGTGTGGGTCTCCTGGAGTTGGCAGCGTTGCCCTTTCCTTCTGCGGCCGCACTTGGTCGCGAGAACGCTTGTTCCTTCCCGACGCGAGCTGTTGCTGCAGGGGA
Source organism: Martes martes (assembly GCF_963455335.1). Classification (NCBI taxonomy): domain Eukaryota; kingdom Metazoa; phylum Chordata; class Mammalia; order Carnivora; family Mustelidae; genus Martes; species Martes martes. The sequence continues at coordinate 71,420 of NW_027666370.1, read as the reverse complement.
AAGGTGCAGGCGGGCCGGGTTCCCTCCCGGCCTTCTTCGCTCCAGGACGCGTGCCATTCGCTGTCCCAAGCTGGCAGGAGGCACGGTGCTTGTCGCGTCGGCAGCAGCTGTCTCCTGACTGCCTCAAACAAGCGGGAAGGAGAATGACTCAGCCTAGGGAGTCTTGGAGCACCGACTTGATTCTACGTTCGGGACAGACGCCCTGCGTGGCACGTTGCCTCACAGAGAGGTTTGCTGTGCGCGGTGAGGAAAGTCTGGGACCGTTGTGTCTTTCGTTCCCACAGCCTTGGGATAAAGGGCAGGCGCAGGCTTCGGTCATTTCAGGCCCCTCTCCTTTGGCTTCAGCAAAGCGTTGGAACCCTGTCTACCTTCAGATCAGCGATGTGGGTGACAAGCCCAACGTTCCCCGGTGCTGGTTTCCCAGGGTTTGTAGCGGCGCCCTTTCCTTCTGCCGCCGCCCTTCCTCCTGGGAACGCTTCTGTCCGCCAGAAACCAGTTACTCCCGGAGGGTTACGTGTCAGCCAGACTGGGTTCTCCACCTCCGTTCTAGGACCCGTGCCACTCGCCTTCCCACGCCGTGGAGAGGCACAGTGCTTGTCGCCTCAGGGTCCGAAGTCTCTTGACGGACTGAAAAAGCGGGAAGGAGAGTGATGGAGCCTAGAGAGTCTTGTAGCTCAGATTGGATTCTACACCGAGGACGGAAGACGTCAGCGGTAAGTCTCCTCACAGAGGGGTTTGCGTTGCACAGTGAGGCAGTCTGGGGCCCTTGCACCGTTCGTTCACACAGCCTTGGGGTTAAGGTGAGGCTTTGGTCATTGAAGGGGCCCCCTCCCGATGCTGAAGGCGAGCTTTGGAAACCCTGCCTACCTTCAGATCAGCGATGGGGGTGAAAAGCCCGTCGCGACAGGGTGTTGGTGTCCTAGCGTTGGCAGCTTCGCCCTTTGCTTCTGCATGCCGCACTTGCTCCCGAGACCGCTTGTGCCTTCACGAAACGAGTCGTTGCTGCAGGGTTCAGGTGCGGGCGGACCAGGTTCCCTCCCGGCCTTCTTCGCTCCAGGACGCGTGCCATTCGCTGTCCCAAGCTGGCAGGAGGCACGGTGCTTGTCGCGTCGGCAGCAGCTGTCTCCTGACTGCCTCAAACAAGCGGGAAGGAGAATGACTCAGCCTAGGGAGTCTTGGAGCACCGACTTGATTCTACGTTCGGGACAGAAGTCCCGAGTGGAACGTTTCCTCACAGAGAGCTCCGCTGCGCACCGTGAGGGAAGACTGGGAACCCTGCCTTGTTCGTTCACACAGCTTTTGGAAAAGGGGAGGCACGGGCAGGGGTCACTTCAGGGCCGTCTCCTGGTGCTTAAGGAAAGCCTTGGAACCCTGCCTACCCTCAGGTCAGCGATGGGGGTGAAAAGCCCGCCGTGAGACGGTGTGGGTCTCCTGGAGTTGGCAGCGTTGCCCTTTCCTTCTGCGGCCGCACTTGGTCGCGAGAACGCTTGTTCCTTCCCGACGCGAGCTGTTGCTGCAGGGGAAAGGTGCAGGCGGGCCGGGTTCCCTCCCGGCCTTCTTCGCTCCAGGACGCGTGCCATTCGCTGTCCCAAGCTGGCAGGAGGCACGGTGCTTGTCGCGTCGGCAGCAGCTGTCTCCTGACTGCCTCAAACTAGCGGGAAGGAGAATGGGTCAGCCTAGGGAGTCTCGTAGCACCGACTTGGTTCTGTGTTCGGGACAGAAGCCCTGAGTGGAAAGACTCCTCACGGAGCCTTTTGCTGCGCACCGTGAGAGAACACTGGGGCCCCTGTCTCGTTCGTCCACGGAGCCGCGCGAAAAAGCTGAGGCGTGGCCTTTGGTCCTTTTAGGGCCCTCTCCTATTGCTCGGGAAAAGCGTTGGGCACTCTGCCTACCTTCAGATCAGCGACGGGAGGGACACGCCGGTCGTGACAGGGTGGTGGTTTCCTCGGGTTTGCGGTGTCGCCTTGTCCTTCTGCGGCCGCCCTTCTCCCAGGAACGCTCGTTTCTTCACGAAACGAGTTGTGGCTGCGGGGCTCCGTGGCAGGCGGACGGGGGTTCCGACCTTCGCTCCGGGACACGTGCCATTCGCTTTCCCCTGCTTGGAGGAGGCCCAGTGCTAATCGCGTCAGCAGCAGATGTCTGCTGACGGTCAAAGACAAAGAGGGAAAGAGAATGATTCGGCCAGGAGTGTCCTGTGGCTTCGCTAGGATGCTACGTTCAGGAGAGGAGCCGTCAGCAGAACGTTTCGTCACAGAGAGGATTGCTGTGCAAAGTGAGGGAAGACTAGGGCCCTTGCCTCGCTCGTTCACCCAGCCTTGGCAAAGGGCAGGCACGGGCAGAGGTCACTTCAGGGCCGTCTCCTGGTGCTTAAGGAAAGCCTTGGAACCCTGCCTACCCTCAGGTCAGCGATGGGGGTGAAAAGCCCGCCGTGAGACGGTGTGGGTCTCCTGGAGTTGGCAGCGTTGCCCTTTCCTTCTGCGGCCGCACTTGGTCGCGAGAACGCTTGTTCCTTCCCGACGCGAGCTGTTGCTGCAGGGGAAAGGTGCAGGCGGGCCGGGTTCCCTCCCGGCCTTCTTCGCTCCAGGACGCGTGCCATTCGCTGTCCCAAGCTGGCAGGAGGCACGGTGCTTGTCGCGTCGGCAGCAGCTGTCTCCTGACTGCCTCAAACAAGCGGGAAGGAGAATGACTCAGCCTAGGGAGTCTTGGAGCACCGACTTGATTCTACGTTCGGGACAGACGCCCTGCGTGGCACGTTGCCTCACAGAGAGGTTTGCTGTGCGCGGTGAGGAAAGTCTGGGACCGTTGTGTCTTTCGTTCCCACAGCCTTGGGATAAAGGGCAGGCGCAGGCTTCGGTCATTTCAGGCCCCTCTCCTTTGGCTTCAGCAAAGCGTTGGAACCCTGTCTACCTTCAGATCAGCGATGTGGGTGACAAGCCCAACGTTCCCCGGTGCTGGTTTCCCAGGGTTTGTAGCGGCGCCCTTTCCTTCTGCCGCCGCCCTTCCTCCTGGGAACGCTTCTGTCCGCCAGAAACCAGTTACTCCCGGAGGGTTACGTGTCAGCCAGACTGGGTTCTCCACCTCCGTTCTAGGACCCGTGCCACTCGCCTTCCCACGCCGTGGAGAGGCACAGTGCTTGTCGCCTCAGGGTCCGAAGTCTCTTGACGGACTGAAAAAGCGGGAAGGAGAGTGATGGAGCCTAGAGAGTCTTGTAGCTCAGATTGGATTCTACACCGAGGACGGAAGACGTCAGCGGTAAGTCTCCTCACAGAGGGGTTTGCGTTGCACAGTGAGGCAGTCTGGGGCCCTTGCACCGTTCGTTCACACAGCCTTGGGGTTAAGGTGAGGCTTTGGTCATTGAAGGGGCCCCCTCCCGATGCTGAAGGCGAGCTTTGGAAACCCTGCCTACCTTCAGATCAGCGATGGGGGTGAAAAGCCCGTCGCGACAGGGTGTTGGTGTCCTAGCGTTGGCAGCTTCGCCCTTTGCTTCTGCATGCCGCACTTGCTCCCGAGACCGCTTGTGCCTTCACGAAACGAGTCGTTGCTGCAGGGTTCAGGTGCGGGCGGACCAGGTTCCCTCCCGGCCTTCTTCGCTCCAGGACGCGTGCCATTCGCTGTCCCAAGCTGGCAGGAGGCACGGTGCTTGTCGCGTCGGCAGCAGCTGTCTCCTGACTGCCTCAAACAAGCGGGAAGGAGAATGACTCAGCCTAGGGAGTCTTGGAGCACCGACTTGATTCTACGTTCGGGACAGAAGTCCCGAGTGGAACGTTTCCTCACAGAGAGCTCCGCTGCGCACCGTGAGGGAAGACTGGGAACCCTGCCTTGTTCGTTCACACAGCTTTTGGAAAAGGGGAGGCACGGGCAGGGGTCACTTCAGGGCCGTCTCCTGGTGCTTAAGGAAAGCCTTGGAACCCTGCCTACCCTCAGGTCAGCGATGGGGGTGAAAAGCCCGCCGTGAGACGGTGTGGGTCTCCTGGAGTTGGCAGCGTTGCCCTTTCCTTCTGCGGCCGCACTTGGTCGCGAGAACGCTTGTTCCTTCCCGACGCGAGCTGTTGCTGCAGGGGAAAGGTGCAGGCGGGCCGGGTTCCCTCCCGGCCTTCTTCGCTCCAGGACGCGTGCCATTCGCTGTCCCAAGCTGGCAGGAGGCACGGTGCTTGTCGCGTCGGCAGCAGCTGTCTCCTGACTGCCTCAAACTAGCGGGAAGGAGAATGGGTCAGCCTAGGGAGTCTCGTAGCACCGACTTGGTTCTGTGTTCGGGACAGAAGCCCTGAGTGGAAAGACTCCTCACGGAGCCTTTTGCTGCGCACCGTGAGAGAACACTGGGGCCCCTGTCTCGTTCGTCCACGGAGCCGCGCGAAAAAGCTGAGGCGTGGCCTTTGGTCCTTTTAGGGCCCTCTCCTATTGCTCGGGAAAAGCGTTGGGCACTCTGCCTACCTTCAGATCAGCGACGGGAGGGACACGCCGGTCGTGACAGGGTGGTGGTTTCCTCGGGTTTGCGGTGTCGCCTTGTCCTTCTGCGGCCGCCCTTCTCCCAGGAACGCTCGTTTCTTCACGAAACGAGTTGTGGCTGCGGGGCTCCGTGGCAGGCGGACGGGGGTTCCGACCTTCGCTCCGGGACACGTGCCATTCGCTTTCCCCTGCTTGGAGGAGGCCCAGTGCTAATCGCGTCAGCAGCAGATGTCTGCTGACGGTCAAAGACAAAGAGGGAAAGAGAATGATTCGGCCAGGAGTGTCCTGTGGCTTCGCTAGGATGCTACGTTCAGGAGAGGAGCCGTCAGCAGAACGTTTCGTCACAGAGAGGATTGCTGTGCAAAGTGAGGGAAGACTAGGGCCCTTGCCTCGCTCGTTCACCCAGCCTTGGCAAAGGGCAGGCACGGGCAGAGGTCACTTCAGGGCCGTCTCCTGGTGCTTAAGGAAAGCCTTGGAACCCTGCCTACCCTCAGGTCAGCGATGGGGGTGAAAAGCCCGCCGTGAGACGGTGTGGGTTTCCTGGAGTTGGCAGCGTTGCCCTTTCCTTCTGCGGCCGCACTTGGTCGCGAGAACGCTTGTTCCTTCCCGACGCGAGCTGTTGCTGCAGGGGAAAGGTGCAGGCGGGCCGGGTTCCCTCCCGGCCTTCTTCGCTCCAGGACGCGTGCCATTCGCTGTCCCAAGCTGGCAGGAGGCACGGTGCTTGTCGCGTCGGCAGCAGCTGTCTCCTGACTGCCTCAAACTAGCGGGAAGGAGAATGGGTCAGCCTAGGGAGTCTCGTAGCACCGACTTGGTTCTGTGTTCGGGACAGAAGCCCTGAGTGGAAAGACTCCTCACGGAGCCTTTTGCTGCGCACCGTGAGAGAACACTGGGGCCCCTGTCTCGTTCGTCCACGGAGCCGCGCGAAAAAGCTGAGGCGTGGCCTTTGGTCCTTTTAGGGCCCTCTCCTATTGCTCGGGAAAAGCGTTGGGCACTCTGCCTACCTTCAGATCAGCGACGGGAGGGACACGCCGGTCGTGACAGGGTGGTGGTTTCCTCGGGTTTGCGGTGTCGCCTTGTCCTTCTGCGGCCGCCCTTCTCCCAGGAACGCTCGTTTCTTCACGAAACGAGTTGTGGCTGCGGGGCTCCGTGGCAGGCGGACGGGGGTTCCGACCTTCGCTCCGGGACACGTGCCATTCGCTTTCCCCTGCTTGGAGGAGGCCCAGTGCTAATCGCGTCAGCAGCAGATGTCTGCTGACGGTCAAAGACAAAGAGGGAAAGAGAATGATTCGGCCAGGAGTGTCCTGTGGCTTCGCTAGGATGCTACGTTCAGGAGAGGAGCCGTCAGCAGAACGTTTCGTCACAGAGAGGATTGCTGTGCAAAGTGAGGGAAGACTAGGGCCCTTGCCTCGCTCGTTCACCCAGCCTTGGCAAAGGGCAGGCACGGGCAGAGGTCACTTCAGGGCCGTCTCCTGGTGCTTAAGGAAAGCCTTGGAACCCTGCCTACCCTCAGGTCAGCGATGGGGGTGAAAAGCCCGCCATGAGACGGTGTGGGTCTCCTGGAGTTGGCAGCGTTGCCCTTTCCTTCTGCGGCCGCACTTGGTCGCGAGAACGCTTGTTCCTTCCCGACGCGAGCTGTTGCTGCAGGGGAAAGGTGCAGGCGGGCCGGGTTCCCTCCCGGCCTTCTTCGCTCCAGGACGCGTGCCATTCGCTGTCCCAAGCTGGCAGGAGGCACGGTGCTTGTCGCGTCGGCAGCAGCTGTCTCCTGACTGCCTCAAACAAGCGGGAAGGAGAATGACTCAGCCTAGGGAGTCTTGGAGCACCGACTTAATTCTACGTTCGGGACAGATGCCCTGCGTGGCACGTTGCCTTACAGAGAGGTTTGCTGTGCGCGGTGAGGAAAGTCTGGGACCGTTGTGTCTTTCGTTCCCACAGCCTTGGGATAAAGGGCAGGCGCAGGCTTCGGTCATTTCAGGCCCCTCTCCTTTGGCTTCAGCAAAGCGTTGGAACCCTGTCTACCTTCAGATCAGCGATGTGGGTGACAAGCCCAACGTTCCCCGGTGCTGGTTTCCCAGGGTTTGTAGCGGCGCCCTTTCCTTCTGCCGCCGCCCTTCCTCCTGGGAACGCTTCTGTCCGCCAGAAACCAGTTACTCCCGGAGGGTTACGTGTCAGCCAGACTGGGTTCTCCACCTCCGTTCTAGGACCCGTGCCACTCGCCTTCCCACGCCGTGGAGAGGCACAGTGCTTGTCGCCTCAGGGTCCGACGTCTCTTGACGGACTGAAAAAGCGGGAAGGAGAGTGATGGAGCCTAGAGAGTCTTGTAGCTCAGATTGGATTCTACACCGAGGACGGAAGACGTCAGCGGTAAGTCTCCTCACAGAGGGGTTTGCGTTGCACAGTGAGGCAGTCTGGGGCCCTTGCACCGTTCGTTCACACAGCCTTGGGGTTAAGGTGAGGCTTTGGTCATTGAAGGGGCCCCCTCCCGATGCTGAAGGCGAGCTTTGGAAACCCTGCCTACCTTCAGATCAGCGATGGGGGTGAAAAGCCCGTCGCGACAGGGTGTTGGTTTCCTAGCGTTGGCAGCTTCGCCCTTTGCTTCTGCATGCCGCACTTGCTCCCGAGACCGCTTGTGCCTTCACGAAACGAGTCGTTGCTGCAGGGTTCAGGTGCGGGCGGACCGGGTTCCCTCCCGGCCTTCTTCGCTCCAGGACGCGTGCCATTCGCTGTCCCAAGCTGGCAGGAGGCACGGTGCTTGTCGCGTCGGCAGCAGCTGTCTCCTGACTGCCTCAAACAAGCGGGAAGGAGAATGACTCAGCCTAGGGAGTCTTGGAGCACCGACTTGATTCTACGTTCGGGACAGAAGCCCCGAGTGGAACGTTTCCTCACAGAGAGCTCCGCTGCGCACCGTGAGGGAAGACTGGGAACCCTGCCTTGTTCGTTCACACAGCTTTTGGAAAAGGGGAGGCACGGGCAGGGGTCACTTCAGGGCCGTCTCCTGGTGCTTAAGGAAAGCCTTGGAACCCTGCCTACCCTCAGGTCAGCGATGGGGGTGAAAAGCCCGCCGTGAGACGGTGTGGGTCTCCTGGAGTTGGCAGCGTTGCCCTTTCCTTCTGCGGCCGCACTTGGTCGCGAGAACGCTTGTTCCTTCCCGACGCGAGCTGTTGCTGCAGGGGAAAGGTGCAGGCGGGCCGGGTTCCCTCCCGGCCTTCTTCGCTCCAGGACGCGTGCCATTCGCTGTCCCAAGCTGGCAGGAGGCACGGTGCTTGTCGCGTCGGCAGCAGCTGTCTCCTGACTGCCTCAAACTAGCGGGAAGGAGAATGGGTCAGCCTAGGGAGTCTCGTAGCACCGACTTGGTTCTGTGTTCGGGACAGAAGCCCTGAGTGGAAAGACTCCTCACGGAGCCTTTTGCTGCGCACCGTGAGAGAACACTGGGGCCCCTGTCTCGTTCGTCCACGGAGCCGCGCGAAAAAGCTGAGGCGTGGCCTTTGGTCCTTTTAGGGCCCTCTCCTATTGCTCGGGAAAAGCGTTGGGCACTCTGCCTACCTTCAGATCAGCGACGGGAGGGACACGCCGGTCGTGACAGGGTGGTGGTTTCCTCGGGTTTGCGGTGTCGCCTTGTCCTTCTGCGGCCGCCCTTCTCCCAGGAACGCTCGTTTCTTCACGAAACGAGTTGTGGCTGCGGGGCTCCGTGGCAGGCGGACGGGGGTTCCGACCTTCGCTCCGGGACACGTGCCATTCGCTTTCCCCTGCTTGGAGGAGGCCCAGTGCTAATCGCGTCAGCAGCAGATGTCTGCTGACGGTCAAAGACAAAGAGGGAAAGAGAATGATTCGGCCAGGAGTGTCCTGTGGCTTCGCTAGGATGCTACGTTCAGGAGAGGAGCCGTCAGCAGAACGTTTCGTCACAGAGAGGATTGCTGTGCAAAGTGAGGGAAGACTAGGGCCCTTGCCTCGCTCGTTCACCCAGCCTTGGCAAAGGGCAGGCACGGGCAGAGGTCACTTCAGGGCCGTCTCCTGGTGCTTAAGGAAAGCCTTGGAACCCTGCCTACCCTCAGGTCAGCGATGGGGGTGAAAAGCCCGCCGTGAGACGGTGTGGGTCTCCTGGAGTTGGCAGCGTTGCCCTTTCCTTCTGCGGCCGCACTTGGTCGCGAGAACGCTTGTTCCTTCCCGACGCGAGCTGTTGCTGCAGGGGAAAGGTGCAGGCGGGCCGGGTTCCCTCCCGGCCTTCTTCGCTCCAGGACGCGTGCCATTCGCTGTCCCAAGCTGGCAGGAGGCACGGTGCTTGTCGCGTCGGCAGCAGCTGTCTCCTGACTGCCTCAAACAAGCGGGAAGGAGAATGACTCAGCCTAGGGAGTCTTGGAGCACCGACTTGATTCTACGTTCGGGACAGACGCCCTGCGTGGCACGTTGCCTCACAGAGAGGTTTGCTGTGCGCGGTGAGGAAAGTCTGGGACCGTTGTGTCTTTCGTTCCCACAGCCTTGGGATAAAGGGCAGGCGCAGGCTTCGGTCATTTCAGGCCCCTCTCCTTTGGCTTCAGCAAAGCGTTGGAACCCTGTCTACCTTCAGATCAGCGATGTGGGTGACAAGCCCAACGTTCCCCGGTGCTGGTTTCCCAGGGTTTGTAGCGGCGCCCTTTCCTTCTGCCGCCGCCCTTCCTCCTGGGAACGCTTCTGTCCGCCAGAAACCAGTTACTCCCGGAGGGTTACGTGTCAGCCAGACTGGGTTCTCCACCTCCGTTCTAGGACCCGTGCCACTCGCCTTCCCACGCCGTGGAGAGGCACAGTGCTTGTCGCCTCAGGGTCCGAAGTCTCTTGACGGACTGAAAAAGCGGGAAGGAGAGTGATGGAGCCTAGAGAGTCTTGTAGCTCAGATTGGATTCTACACCGAGGACGGAAGACGTCAGCGGTAAGTCTCTCCTCACAGAGGGGTTTGCGTTGCACAGTGAGGCAGTCTGGGGCCCTTGCACCGTTCGTTCACACAGCCTTGGGGTAAAGGTGAGGCTTTGGTCATTGAAGGGGCCCCCTCCCGATGCTGAAGGCGAGCTTCGGAAACCCTGCCTACCTTCAGATCAGCGATGGGGGTGAAAAGCCCGTCGCGACAGGGTGTTGGTTTCCTAGCGTTGGCAGCTTCGCCCTTTGCTTCTGCATGCCGCACTTGCTCCCGAGACCGCTTGTGCCTTCACGAAACGAGTCGTTGCTGCAGGGTTCAGGTGCGGGCGGACCGGGTTCCCTCCCGGCCTTCTTCGCTCCAGGACGCGTGCCATTCGCTGTCCCAAGCTGGCAGGAGGCACGGTGCTTGTCGCGTCGGCAGCAGCTGTCTCCTGACTGCCTCAAACAAGCGGGAAGGAGAATGACTCAGCCTAGGGAGTCTTGGAGCACCGACTTGATTCTACGTTCGGGACAGAAGCCCCGAGTGGAACGTTTCCTCACAGAGAGCTCCGCTGCGCACCGTGAGGGAAGACTGGGAACCCTGCCTTGTTCGTTCACACAGCTTTTGGAAAAGGGGAGGCACGGGCAGGGGTCACTTCAGGGCCGTCTCCTGGTGCTTAAGGAAAGCCTTGGAACCCTGCCTACCCTCAGGTCAGCGATGGGGGTGAAAAGCCCGCCGTGAGACGGTGTGGGTCTCCTGGAGTTGGCAGCGTTGCCCTTTCCTTCTGCGGCCGCACTTGGTCGCGAGAACGCTTGTTCCTTCCCGACGCGAGCTGTTGCTGCAGGGGAAAGGTGCAGGCGGGCCGGGTTCCCTCCCGGCCTTCTTCGCTCCAGGACGCGTGCCATTCGCTGTCCCAAGCTGGCAGGAGGCACGGTGCTTGTCGCGTCGGCAGCAGCTGTCTCCTGACTGCCTCAAACAAGCGGGAAGGAGAATGACTCAGCCTAGGGAGTCTTGGAGCACCGACTTGATTCTACGTTCGGGACAGAAGCCCCGAGTGGAACGTTTCCTCACAGAGAGCTCCGCTGCGCACCGTGAGGGAAGACTGGGAACCCTGCCTTGTTCGTTCACACAGCTTTTGGAAAAGGGGAGGCACGGGCAGGGGTCACTTCAGGGCCGTCTCCTGGTGCTTAAGGAAAGCCTTGGAACCCTGCCTACCCTCAGGTCAGCGATGGGGGTGAAAAGCCCGCCGTGAGACGGTGTGGGTCTCCTGGAGTTGGCAGCGTTGCCCTTTCCTTCTGCGGCCGCACTTGGTCGCGAGAACGCTTGTTCCTTCCCGACGCGAGCTGTTGCTGCAGGGGAAAGGTGCAGGCGGGCCGGGTTCCCTCCCGGCCTTCTTCGCTCCAGGACGCGTGCCATTCGCTGTCCCAAGCTGGCAGGAGGCACGGTGCTTGTCGCGTCGGCAGCAGCTGTCTCCTGACTGCCTCAAACTAGCGGGAAGGAGAATGGGTCAGCCTAGGGAGTCTCGTAGCACCGACTTGGTTCTGTGTTCGGGACAGAAGCCCTGAGTGGAAAGACTCCTCACGGAGCCTTTTGCTGCGCACCGTGAGAGAACACTGGGGCCCCTGTCTCGTTCGTCCATGGAGCCGCGCGAAAAAGCTGAGGCGTGGCCTTTGGTCCTTTTAGGGCCCTCTCCTATTGCTCGGGAAAAGCGTTGGGCACTCTGCCTACCTTCAGATCAGCGACGGGAGGGACACGCCGGTCGTGACAGGGTGGTGGTTTCCTCGGGTTTGCGGTGTCGCCTTGTCCTTCTGCGGCCGCCCTTCTCCCAGGAACGCTCGTTTCTTCACGAAACGAGTTGTGGCTGCGGGGCTCCGTGGCAGGCGGACGGGGGTTCCGACCTTCGCTCCGGGACACGTGCCATTCGCTTTCCCCTGCTTGGAGGAGGCCCAGTGCTAATCGCGTCAGCAGCAGATGTCTGCTGACGGTCAAAGACAAAGAGGGAAAGAGAATGATTCGGCCAGGAGTGTCCTGTGGCTTCGCTAGGATGCTACGTTCAGGAGAGGAGCCGTCAGCAGAACGTTTCGTCACAGAGAGGATTGCTGTGCAAAGTGAGGGAAGACTAGGGCCCTTGCCTCGCTCGTTCACCCAGCCTTGGCAAAGGGCAGGCACGGGCAGAGGTCACTTCAGGGCCGTCTCCTGGTGCTTAAGGAAAGCCTTGGAACCCTGCCTACCCTCAGGTCAGCGATGGGGGTGAAAAGCCCGCCGTGAGACGGTGTGGGTCTCCTGGAGTTGGCAGCGTTGCCCTTTCCTTCTGCGGCCGCACTTGGTCGCGAGAACGCTTGTTCCTTCCCGACGCGAGCTGTTGCTGCAGGGGAAAGGTGCAGGCGGGCCGGGTTCCCTCCCGGCCTTCTTCGCTCCAGGACGCGTGCCATTCGCTGTCCCAAGCTGGCAGGAGGCACGGTGCTTGTCGCGTCGGCAGCAGCTGTCTCCTGACTGCCTCAAACAAGCGGGAAGGAGAATGACTCAGCCTAGGGAGTCTTGGAGCACCGACTTGATTCTACGTTCGGGACAGACGCCCTGCGTGGCACGTTGCCTCACAGAGAGGTTTGCTGTGCGCGGTGAGGAAAGTCTGGGACCGTTGTGTCTTTCGTTCCCACAGCCTTGGGATAAAGGGCAGGCGCAGGCTTCGGTCATTTCAGGCCCCTCTCCTTTGGCTTCAGCAAAGCGTTGGAACCCTGTCTACCTTCAGATCAGCGATGTGGGTGACAAGCCCAACGTTCCCCGGTGCTGGTTTCCCAGGGTTTGTAGCGGCGCCCTTTCCTTCTGCCGCCGCCCTTCCTCCTGGGAACGCTTCTGTCCGCCAGAAACCAGTTACTCCCGGAGGGTTACGTGTCAGCCAGACTGGGTTCTCCACCTCCGTTCTAGGACCCGTGCCACTCGCCTTCCCACGCCGTGGAGAGGCACAGTGCTTGTCGCCTCAGGGTCCGAAGTCTCTTGACGGACTGAAAAAGCGGGAAGGAGAGTGATGGAGCCTAGAGAGTCTTGTAGCTCAGATTGGATTCTACACCGAGGACGGAAGACGTCAGCGGTAAGTCTCTCCTCACAGAGGGGTTTGCATTGCACAGTGAGGCAGTCTGGGGCCCTTGCACCGTTCGTTCACACAGCCTTGGGGTAAAGGTGAGGCTTTGGTCATTGAAGGGGCCCCCTCCCGATGCTGAAGGCGAGCTTCGGAAACCCTGCCTACCTTCAGATCAGCGATGGGGGTGAAAAGCCCGTCGCGACAGGGTGTTGGTTTCCTAGCGTTGGCAGCTTCGCCCTTTGCTTCTGCATGCCGCACTTGCTCCCGAGACCGCTTGTGCCTTCACGAAACGAGTCGTTGCTGCAGGGTTCAGGTGCGGGCGGACCGGGTTCCCTCCCGGCCTTCTTCGCTCCAGGACGCGTGCCATTCGCTGTCCCAAGCTGGCAGGAGGCACGGTGCTTGTCGCGTCGGCAGCAGCTGTCTCCTGACTGCCTCAAACAAGCGGGAAGGAGAATGACTCAGCCTAGGGAGTCTTGGAGCACCGACTTGATTCTACGTTCGGGACAGAAGCCCCGAGTGGAACGTTTCCTCACAGAGAGCTCCGCTGCGCACCGTGAGGGAAGACTGGGAACCCTGCCTTGTTCGTTCACACAGCTTTTGGAAAAGGGGAGGCACGGGCAGGGGTCACTTCAGGGCCGTCTCCTGGTGCTTAAGGAAAGCCTTGGAACCCTGCCTACCCTCAGGTCAGCGATGGGGGTGAAAAGCCCGCCGTGAGACGGTGTGGGTCTCCTGGAGATGGCAGCGTTGCCCTTTCCTTCTGCGGCCGCACTTGGTCGCGAGAACGCTTGTTCCTTCCCGACGCGAGCTGTTGCTGCAGGGGAAAGGTGCAGGCGGGCCGGGTTCCCTCCCGGCCTTCTTCGCTCCAGGACGCGTGCCATTCGCTGTCCCAAGCTGGCAGGAGGCACGGTGCTTGTCGCGTCGGCAGCAGCTGTCTCCTGACTGCCTCAAACTAGCGGGAAGGAGAATGGGTCAGCCTAGGGAGTCTCGTAGCACCGACTTGGTTCTGTGTTCGGGACAGAAGCCCTGAGTGGAAAGACTCCTCACGGAGCCTTTTGCTGCGCACCGTGAGAGAACACTGGGGCCCCTGTCTCGTTCGTCCACGGAGCCGCGCGAAAAAGCTGAGGCGTGGCCTTTGGTCCTTTTAGGGCCCTCTCCTATTGCTCGGGAAAAGCGTTGGGCACTCTGCCTACCTTCAGATCAGCGACGGGAGGGACACGCCGGTCGTGACAGGGTGGTGGTTTCCTCGGGTTTGCGGTGTCGCCTTGTCCTTCTGCGGCCGCCCTTCTCCCAGGAACGCTCGTTTCTTCACGAAACGAGTTGTGGCTGCGGGGCTCCGTGGCAGGCGGACGGGGGTTCCGACCTTCGCTCCGGGACACGTGCCATTCGCTTTCCCCTGCTTGGAGGAGGCCCAGTGCTAATCGCGTCAGCAGCAGATGTCTGCTGACGGTCAAAGACAAAGAGGGAAAGAGAATGATTCGGCCAGGAGTGTCCTGTGGCTTCGCTAGGATGCTACGTTCAGGAGAGGAGCCGTCAGCAGAACGTTTCGTCACAGAGAGGATTGCTGTGCAAAGTGAGGGAAGACTAGGGCCCTTGCCTCGCTCGTTCACCCAGCCTTGGCAAAGGGCAGGCACGGGCAGAGGTCACTTCAGGGCCGTCTCCTGGTGCTTAAGGAAAGCCTTGGAACCCTGCCTACCCTCAGGTCAGCGATGGGGGTGAAAAGCCCGCCGTGAGACGGTGTGGGTCTCCTGGAGTTGGCAGCGTTGCCCTTTCCTTCTGCGGCCGCACTTGGTCGCGAGAACGCTTGTTCCTTCCCGACGCGAGCTGTTGCTGCAGGGGAAAGGTGCAGGCGGGCCGGGTTCCCTCCCGGCCTTCTTCGCTCCAGGACGCGTGCCATTCGCTGTCCCAAGCTGGCAGGAGGCACGGTGCTTGTCGCGTCGGCAGCAGCTGTCTCCTGACTGCCTCAAACAAGCGGGAAGGAGAATGACTCAGCCTAGGGAGTCTTGGAGCACCGACTTGATTCTACGTTCGGGACAGACGCCCTGCGTGGCACGTTGCCTCACAGAGAGGTTTGCTGTGCGCGGTGAGGAAAGTCTGGGACCGTTGTGTCTTTCGTTCCCACAGCCTTGGGATAAAGGGCAGGCGCAGGCTTCGGTCATTTCAGGCCCCTCTCCTTTGGCTTCAGCAAAGCGTTGGAACCCTGTCTACCTTCAGATCAGCGATGTGGGTGACAAGCCCAACGTTCCCCGGTGCTGGTTTCCCAGGGTTTGTAGCGGCGCCCTTTCCTTCTGCCGCTGCCCTTCCTCCTGGGAACGCTTCTGTCCGCCAGAAACCAGTTACTCCCGGAGGGTTACGTGTCAGCCAGACTGGGTTCTCCACCTCCGTTCTAGGACCCGTGCCACTCGCCTTCCCACGCCGTGGAGAGGCACAGTGCTTGTCGCCTCAGGGTCCGAAGTCTCTTGACGGACTGAAAAAGCGGGAAGGAGAGTGATGGAGCCTAGAGAGTCTTGTAGCTCAGATTGGATTCTACACCGAGGACGGAAGACGTCAGCGGTAAGTCTCTCCTCACAGAGGGGTTTGCGTTGCACAGTGAGGCAGTCTGGGGCCCTTGCACCGTTCGTTCACACAGCCTTGGGGTAAAGGTGAGGCTTTGGTCATTGAAGGGGCCCCCTCCCGATGCTGAAGGCGAGCTTCGGAAACCCTGCCTACCTTCAGATCAGCGATGGGGGTGAAAAGCCCGTCGCGACAGGGTGTTGGTTTCCTAGCGTTGGCAGCTTCGCCCTTTGCTTCTGCATGCCGCACTTGCTCCCGAGACCGCTTGTGCCTTCACGAAACGAGTCGTTGCTGCAGGGTTCAGGTGCGGGCGGACCGGGTTCCCTCCCGGCCTTCTTCGCTCCAGGACGCGTGCCATTCGCTGTCCCAAGCTGGCAGGAGGCACGGTGCTTGTCGCGTCGGCAGCAGCTGTCTCCTGACTGCCTCAAACAAGCGGGAAGGAGAATGACTCAGCCTAGGGAGTCTTGGAGCACCGACTTGATTCTACGTTCGGGACAGAAGCCCCGAGTGGAACGTTTCCTCACAGAGAGCTCCGCTGCGCACCGTGAGGGAAGACTGGGAACCCTGCCTTGTTCGTTCACACAGCTTTTGGAAAAGGGGAGGCACGGGCAGGGGTCACTTCAGGGCCGTCTCCTGGTGCTTAAGGAAAGCCTTGGAACCCTGCCTACCCTCAGGTCAGCGATGGGGGTGAAAAGCCCGCCGTGAGACGGTGTGGGTCTCCTGGAGTTGGCAGCGTTGCCCTTTCCTTCTGCGGCCGCACTTGGTCGCGAGAACGCTTGTTCCTTCCCGACGCGAGCTGTTGCTGCAGGGGAAAGGTGCAGGCGGGCCGGGTTCCCTCCCGGCCTTCTTCGCTCCAGGACGCGTGCCATTCGCTGTCCCAAGCTGGCAGGAGGCACGGTGCTTGTCGCGTCGGCAGCAGCTGTCTCCTGACTGCCTCAAACTAGCGGGAAGGAGAATGGGTCAGCCTAGGGAGTCTCGTAGCACCGACTTGGTTCTGTGTTCGGGACAGAAGCCCTGAGTGGAAAGACTCCTCACGGAGCCTTTTGCTGCGCACCGTGAGAGAACACTGGGGCCCCTGTCTCGTTCGTCCACGGAGCCGCGCGAAAAAGCTGAGGCGTGGCCTTTGGTCCTTTTAGGGCCCTCTCCTATTGCTCGGGAAAAGCGTTGGGCACTCTGCCTACCTTCAGATCAGCGACGGGAGGGACACGCCGGTCGTGACAGGGTGGTGGTTTCCTCGGGTTTGCGGTGTCGCCTTGTCCTTCTGCGGCCGCCCTTCTCCCAGGAACGCTCGTTTCTTCACGAAACGAGTTGTGGCTGCGGGGCTCCGTGGCAGGCGGACGGGGGTTCCGACCTTCGCTCCGGGACACGTGCCATTCGCTTTCCCCTGCTTGGAGGAGGCCCAGTGCTAATCGCGTCAGCAGCAGATGTCTGCTGACGGTCAAAGACAAAGAGGGAAAGAGAATGATTCGGCCAGGAGTGTCCTGTGGCTTCGCTAGGATGCTACGTTCAGGAGAGGAGCCGTCAGCAGAACGTTTCGTCACAGAGAGGATTGCTGTGCAAAGTGAGGGAAGACTAGGGCCCTTGCCTCGCTCGTTCACCCAGCCTTGGCAAAGGGCAGGCACGGGCAGAGGTCACTTCAGGGCCGTCTCCTGGTGCTTAAGGAAAGCCTTGGAACCCTGCCTACCCTCAGGTCAGCGATGGGGGTGAAAAGCCCGCCGTGAGACGGTGTGGGTCTCCTGGAGTTGGCAGCGTTGCCCTTTCCTTCTGCGGCCGCACTTGGTCGCGAGAACGCTTGTTCCTTCCCGACGCGAGCTGTTGCTGCAGGGGAAAGGTGCAGGCGGGCCGGGTTCCCTCCCGGCCTTCTTCGCTCCAGGACGCGTGCCATTCGCTGTCCCAAGCTGGCAGGAGGCACGGTGCTTGTCGCGTCGGCAGCAGCTGTCTCCTGACTGCCTCAAACAAGCGGGAAGGAGAATGACTCAGCCTAGGGAGTCTTGGAGCACCGACTTGATTCTACGTTCGGGACAGACGCCCTGCGTGGCACGTTGCCTCACAGAGAGGTTTGCTGTGCGCGGTGAGGAAAGTCTGGGACCGTTGTGTCTTTCGTTCCCACAGCCTTGGGATAAAGGGCAGGCGCAGGCTTCGGTCATTTCAGGCCCCTCTCCTTTGGCTTCAGCAAAGCGTTGGAACCCTGTCTACCTTCAGATCAGCGATGTGGGTGACAAGCCCAACGTTCCCCGGTGCTGGTTTCCCAGGGTTTGTAGCGGCGCCCTTTCCTTCTGCCGCCGCCCTTCCTCCTGGGAACGCTTCTGTCCGCCAGAAACCAGTTACTCCCGGAGGGTTACGTGTCAGCCAGACTGGGTTCTCCACCTCCGTTCTAGGACCCGTGCCACTCGCCTTCCCACGCCGTGGAGAGGCACAGTGCTTGTCGCCTCAGGGTCCGAAGTCTCTTGACGGACTGAAAAAGCGGGAAGGAGAGTGATGGAGCCTAGAGAGTCTTGTAGCTCAGATTGGATTCTACACCGAGGACGGAAGACGTCAGCGGTAAGTCTCTCCTCACAGAGGGGTTTGCGTTGCACAGTGAGGCAGTCTGGGGCCCTTGCACCGTTCGTTCACACAGCCTTGGGGTAAAGGTGAGGCTTTGGTCATTGAAGGGGCCCCCTCCCGATGCTGAAGGCGAGCTTCGGAAACCCTGCCTACCTTCAGATCAGCGATGGGGGTGAAAAGCCCGTCGCGACAGGGTGTTGGTTTCCTAGCGTTGGCAGCTTCGCCCTTTGCTTCTGCATGCCGCACTTGCTCCCGAGACCGCTTGTGCCTTCACGAAACGAGTCGTTGCTGCAGGGTTCAGGTGCGGGCGGACCGGGTTCCCTCCCGGCCTTCTTCGCTCCAGGACGCGTGCCATTCGCTGTCCCAAGCTGGCAGGAGGCACGGTGCTTGTCGCGTCGGCAGCAGCTGTCTCCTGACTGCCTCAAACAAGCGGGAAGGAGAATGACTCAGCCTAGGGAGTCTTGGAGCACCGACTTGATTCTACGTTCGGGACAGAAGCCCCGAGTGGAACGTTTCCTCACAGAGAGCTCCGCTGCGCACCGTGAGGGAAGACTGGGAACCCTGCCTTGTTCGTTCACACAGCTTTTGGAAAAGGGGAGGCACGGGCAGGGGTCACTTCAGGGCCGTCTCCTGGTGCTTAAGGAAAGCCTTGGAACCCTGCCTACCCTCAGGTCAGCGATGGGGGTGAAAAGCCCGCCGTGAGACGGTGTGGGTCTCCTGGAGTTGGCAGCGTTGCCCTTTCCTTCTGCGGCCGCACTTGGTCGCGAGAACGCTTGTTCCTTCCCGACGCGAGCTGTTGCTGCAGGGGAAAGGTGCAGGCGGGCCGGGTTCCCTCCCGGCCTTCTTCGCTCCAGGACGCGTGCCATTCGCTGTCCCAAGCTGGCAGGAGGCACGGTGCTTGTCGCGTCGGCAGCAGCTGTCTCCTGACTGCCTCAAACTAGCGGGAAGGAGAATGGGTCAGCCTAGGGAGTCTCGTAGCACCGACTTGGTTCTGTGTTCGGGACAGAAGCCCTGAGTGGAAAGACTCCTCACGGAGCCTTTTGCTGCGCACCGTGAGAGAACACTGGGGCCCCTGTCTCGTTCGTCCACGGAGCCGCGCGAAAAAGCTGAGGCGTGGCCTTTGGTCCTTTTAGGGCCCTCTCCTATTGCTCGGGAAAAGCGTTGGGCACTCTGCCTACCTTCAGATCAGCGACGGGAGGGACACGCCGGTCGTGACAGGGTGGTGGTTTCCTCGGGTTTGCGGTGTCGCCTTGTCCTTCTGCGGCCGCCCTTCTCCCAGGAACGCTCGTTTCTTCACGAAACGAGTTGTGGCTGCGGGGCTCCGTGGCAGGCGGACGGGGGTTCCGACCTTCGCTCCGGGACACGTGCCATTCGCTTTCCCCTGCTTGGAGGAGGCCCAGTGCTAATCGCGTCAGCAGCAGATGTCTGCTGACGGTCAAAGACAAAGAGGGAAAGAGAATGATTCGGCCAGGAGTGTCCTGTGGCTTCGCTAGGATGCTACGTTCAGGAGAGGAGCCGTCAGCAGAACGTTTCGTCACAGAGAGGATTGCTGTGCAAAGTGAGGGAAGACTAGGGCCCTTGCCTCGCTCGTTCACCCAGCCTTGGCAAAGGGCAGGCACGGGCAGAGGTCACTTCAGGGCCGTCTCCTGGTGCTTAAGGAAAGCCTTGGAACCCTGCCTACCCTCAGGTCAGCGATGGGGGTGAAAAGCCCGCCGTGAGACGGTGTGGGTCTCCTGGAGTTGGCAGCGTTGCCCTTTCCTTCTGCGGCCGCACTTGGTCGCGAGAACGCTTGTTCCTTCCCGACGCGAGCTGTTGCTGCAGGGGAAAGGTGCAGGCGGGCCGGGTTCCCTCCCGGCCTTCTTCGCTCCAGGACGCGTGCCATTCGCTGTCCCAAGCTGGCAGGAGGCACGGTGCTTGTCGCGTCGGCAGCAGCTGTCTCCTGACTGCCTCAAACTAGCGGGAAGGAGAATGGGTCAGCCTAGGGAGTCTCGTAGCACCGACTTGGTTCTGTGTTCGGGACAGAAGCCCTGAGTGGAAAGACTCCTCACGGAGCCTTTTGCTGCGCACCGTGAGAGAACACTGGGGCCCCTGTCTCGTTCGTCCACGGAGCCGCGCGAAAAAGCTGAGGCGTGGCCTTTGGTCCTTTTAGGGCCCTCTCCTATTGCTCGGGAAAAGCGTTGGGCACTCTGCCTACCTTCAGATCAGCGACGGGAGGGACACGCCGGTCGTGACAGGGTGGTGGTTTCCTCGGGTTTGCGGTGTCGCCTTGTCCTTCTGCGGCCGCCCTTCTCCCAGGAACGCTCGTTTCTTCACGAAACGAGTTGTGGCTGCGGGGCTCCGTGGCAGGCGGACGGGGGTTCCGACCTTCGCTCCGGGACACGTGCCATTCGCTTTCCCCTGCTTGGAGGAGGCCCAGTGCTAATCGCGTCAGCAGCAGATGTCTGCTGACGGTCAAAGACAAAGAGGGAAAGAGAATGATTCGGCCAGGAGTGTCCTGTGGCTTCGCTAGGATGCTACGTTCAGGAGAGGAGCCGTCAGCAGAACGTTTCGTCACAGAGAGGATTGCTGTGCAAAGTGAGGGAAGACTAGGGCCCTTGCCTCGCTCGTTCACCCAGCCTTGGCAAAGGGCAGGCACGGGCAGAGGTCACTTCAGGGCCGTCTCCTGGTGCTTAAGGAAAGCCTTGGAACCCTGCCTACCCTCAGGTCAGCGATGGGGGTGAAAAGCCCGCCGTGAGACGGTGTGGGTCTCCTGGAGTTGGCAGCGTTGCCCTTTCCTTCTGCGGCCGCACTTGGTCGCGAGAACGCTTGTTCCTTCCCGACGCGAGCTGTTGCTGCAGGGGAAAGGTGCAGGCGGGCCGGGTTCCCTCCCGGCCTTCTTCGCTCCAGGACGCGTGCCATTCGCTGTCCCAAGCTGGCAGGAGGCACGGTGCTTGTCGCGTCGGCAGCAGCTGTCTCCTGACTGCCTCAAACAAGCGGGAAGGAGAATGACTCAGCCTAGGGAGTCTTGGAGCACCGACTTGATTCTACGTTCGGGACAGACGCCCTGCGTGGCACGTTGCCTCACAGAGAGGTTTGCTGTGCGCGGTGAGGAAAGTCTGGGACCGTTGTGTCTTTCGTTCCCACAGCCTTGGGATAAAGGGCAGGCGCAGGCTTCGGTCATTTCAGGCCCCTCTCCTTTGGCTTCAGCAAAGCGTTGGAACCCTGTCTACCTTCAGATCAGCGATGTGGGTGACAAGCCCAACGTTCCCCGGTGCTGGTTTCCCAGGGTTTGTAGCGGCGCCCTTTCCTTCTGCCGCTGCCCTTCCTCCTGGGAACGCTTCTGTCCGCCAGAAACCAGTTACTCCCGGAGGGTTACGTGTCAGCCAGACTGGGTTCTCCACCTCCGTTCTAGGACCCGTGCCACTCGCCTTCCCACGCCGTGGAGAGGCACAGTGCTTGTCGCCTCAGGGTCCGAAGTCTCTTGACGGACTGAAAAAGCGGGAAGGAGAGTGATGGAGCCTAGAGAGTCTTGTAGCTCAGATTGGATTCTACACCGAGGACGGAAGACGTCAGCGGTAAGTCTCTCCTCACAGAGGGGTTTGCGTTGCACAGTGAGGCAGTCTGGGGCCCTTGCACCGTTCGTTCACACAGCCTTGGGGTAAAGGTGAGGCTTTGGTCATTGAAGGGGCCCCCTCCCGATGCTGAAGGCGAGCTTCGGAAACCCTGCCTACCTTCAGATCAGCGATGGGGGTGAAAAGCCCGTCGCGACAGGGTGTTGGTTTCCTAGCGTTGGCAGCTTCGCCCTTTGCTTCTGCATGCCGCACTTGCTCCCGAGACCGCTTGTGCCTTCACGAAACGAGTCGTTGCTGCAGGGTTCAGGTGCGGGCGGACCGGGTTCCCTCCCGGCCTTCTTCGCTCCAGGACGCGTGCCATTCGCTGTCCCAAGCTGGCAGGAGGCACGGTGCTTGTCGCGTCGGCAGCAGCTGTCTCCTGACTGCCTCAAACAAGCGGGAAGGAGAATGACTCAGCCTAGGGAGTCTTGGAGCACCGACTTGATTCTACGTTCGGGACAGAAGCCCCGAGTGGAACGTTTCCTCACAGAGAGCTCCGCTGCGCACCGTGAGGGAAGACTGGGAACCCTGCCTTGTTCGTTCACACAGCTTTTGGAAAAGGGGAGGCACGGGCAGGGGTCACTTCAGGGCCGTCTCCTGGTGCTTAAGGAAAGCCTTGGAACCCTGCCTACCCTCAGGTCAGCGATGGGGGTGAAAAGCCCGCCGTGAGACGGTGTGGGTCTCCTGGAGTTGGCAGCGTTGCCCTTTCCTTCTGCGGCCGCACTTGGTCGCGAGAACGCTTGTTCCTTCCCGACGCGAGCTGTTGCTGCAGGGGAAAGGTGCAGGCGGGCCGGGTTCCCTCCCGGCCTTCTTCGCTCCAGGACGCGTGCCATTCGCTGTCCCAAGCTGGCAGGAGGCACGGTGCTTGTCGCGTCGGCAGCAGCTGTCTCCTGACTGCCTCAAACTAGCGGGAAGGAGAATGGGTCAGCCTAGGGAGTCTCGTAGCACCGACTTGGTTCTGTGTTCGGGACAGAAGCCCTGAGTGGAAAGACTCCTCACGGAGCCTTTTGCTGCGCACCGTGAGAGAACACTGGGGCCCCTGTCTCGTTCGTCCACGGAGCCGCGCGAAAAAGCTGAGGCGTGGCCTTTGGTCCTTTTAGGGCCCTCTCCTATTGCTCGGGAAAAGCGTTGGGCACTCTGCCTACCTTCAGATCAGCGACGGGAGGGACACGCCGGTCGTGACAGGGTGGTGGTTTCCTCGGGTTTGCGGTGTCGCCTTGTCCTTCTGCGGCCGCCCTTCTCCCAGGAACGCTCGTTTCTTCACGAAACGAGTTGTGGCTGCGGGGCTCCGTGGCAGGCGGACGGGGGTTCCGACCTTCGCTCCGGGACACGTGCCATTCGCTTTCCCCTGCTTGGAGGAGGCCCAGTGCTAATCGCGTCAGCAGCAGATGTCTGCTGACGGTCAAAGACAAAGAGGGAAAGAGAATGATTCGGCCAGGAGTGTCCTGTGGCTTCGCTAGGATGCTACGTTCAGGAGAGGAGCCGTCAGCAGAACGTTTCGTCACAGAGAGGATTGCTGTGCAAAGTGAGGGAAGACTAGGGCCCTTGCCTCGCTCGTTCACCCAGCCTTGGCAAAGGGCAGGCACGGGCAGAGGTCACTTCAGGGCCGTCTCCTGGTGCTTAAGGAAAGCCTTGGAACCCTGCCTACCCTCAGGTCAGCGATGGGGGTGAAAAGCCCGCCGTGAGACGGTGTGGGTCTCCTGGAGTTGGCAGCGTTGCCCTTTCCTTCTGCGGCCGCACTTGGTCGCGAGAACGCTTGTTCCTTCCCGACGCGAGCTGTTGCTGCAGGGGAAAGGTGCAGGCGGGCCGGGTTCCCTCCCGGCCTTCTTCGCTCCAGGACGCGTGCCATTCGCTGTCCCAAGCTGGCAGGAGGCACGGTGCTTGTCGCGTCGGCAGCAGCTGTCTCCTGACTGCCTCAAACAAGCGGGAAGGAGAATGACTCAGCCTAGGGAGTCTTGGAGCACCGACTTAATTCTACGTTCGGGACAGATGCCCTGCGTGGCACGTTGCCTTACAGAGAGGTTTGCTGTGCGCGGTGAGGAAAGTCTGGGACCGTTGTGTCTTTCGTTCCCACAGCCTTGGGATAAAGGGCAGGCGCAGGCTTCGGTCATTTCAGGCCCCTCTCCTTTGGCTTCAGCAAAGCGTTGGAACCCTGTCTACCTTCAGATCAGCGATGTGGGTGACAAGCCCAACGTTCCCCGGTGCTGGTTTCCCAGGGTTTGTAGCGGCGCCCTTTCCTTCTGCCGCCGCCCTTCCTCCTGGGAACGCTTCTGTCCGCCAGAAACCAGTTACTCCCGGAGGGTTACGTGTCAGCCAGACTGGGTTCTCCACCTCCGTTCTAGGACCCGTGCCACTCGCCTTCCCACGCCGTGGAGAGGCACAGTGCTTGTCGCCTCAGGGTCCGAAGTCTCTTGACGGACTGAAAAAGCGGGAAGGAGAGTGATGGAGCCTAGAGAGTCTTGTAGCTCAGATTGGATTCTACACCGAGGACGGAAGACGTCAGCGGTAAGTCTCCTCACAGAGGGGTTTGCGTTGCACAGTGAGGCAGTCTGGGGCCCTTGCACCGTTCGTTCACACAGCCTTGGGGTTAAGGTGAGGCTTTGGTCATTGAAGGGGCCCCCTCCCGATGCTGAAGGCGAGCTTTGGAAACCCTGCCTACCTTCAGATCAGCGATGGGGGTGAAAAGCCCGTCGCGACAGGGTGTTGGTTTCCTAGCGTTGGCAGCTTCGCCCTTTGCTTCTGCATGCCGCACTTGCTCCCGAGACCGCTTGTGCCTTCACGAAACGAGTCGTTGCTGCAGGGTTCAGGTGCGGGCGGACCGGGTTCCCTCCCGGCCTTCTTCGCTCCAGGACGCGTGCCATTCGCTGTCCCAAGCTGGCAGGAGGCACGGTGCTTGTCGCGTCGGCAGCAGCTGTCTCCTGACTGCCTCAAACAAGCGGGAAGGAGAATGACTCAGCCTAGGGAGTCTTGGAGCACCGACTTGATTCTACGTTCGGGACAGAAGCCCCGAGTGGAACGTTTCCTCACAGAGAGCTCCGCTGCGCACCGTGAGGGAAGACTGGGAACCCTGCCTTGTTCGTTCACACAGCTTTTGGAAAAGGGGAGGCACGGGCAGGGGTCACTTCAGGGCCGTCTCCTGGTGCTTAAGGAAAGCCTTGGAACCCTGCCTACCCTCAGGTCAGCGATGGGGGTGAAAAGCCCGCCGTGAGACGGTGTGGGTCTCCTGGAGTTGGCAGCGTTGCCCTTTCCTTCTGCGGCCGCACTTGGTCGCGAGAACGCTTGTTCCTTCCCGACGCGAGCTGTTGCTGCAGGGGAAAGGTGCAGGCGGGCCGGGTTCCCTCCCGGCCTTCTTCGCTCCAGGACGCGTGCCATTCGCTGTCCCAAGCTGGCAGGAGGCACGGTGCTTGTCGCGTCGGCAGCAGCTGTCTCCTGACTGCCTCAAACTAGCGGGAAGGAGAATGGGTCAGCCTAGGGAGTCTCGTAGCACCGACTTGGTTCTGTGTTCGGGACAGAAGCCCTGAGTGGAAAGACTCCTCACGGAGCCTTTTGCTGCGCACCGTGAGAGAACACTGGGGCCCCTGTCTCGTTCGTCCACGGAGCCGCGCGAAAAAGCTGAGGCGTGGCCTTTGGTCCTTTTAGGGCCCTCTCCTATTGCTCGGGAAAAGCGTTGGGCACTCTGCCTACCTTCAGATCAGCGACGGGAGGGACACGCCGGTCGTGACAGGGTGGTGGTTTCCTCGGGTTTGCGGTGTCGCCTTGTCCTTCTGCGGCCGCCCTTCTCCCAGGAACGCTCGTTTCTTCACGAAACGAGTTGTGGCTGCGGGGCTCCGTGGCAGGCGGACGGGGGTTCCGACCTTCGCTCCGGGACACGTGCCATTCGCTTTCCCCTGCTTGGAGGAGGCCCAGTGCTAATCGCGTCAGCAGCAGATGTCTGCTGACGGTCAAAGACAAAGAGGGAAAGAGAATGATTCGGCCAGGAGTGTCCTGTGGCTTCGCTAGGATGCTACGTTCAGGAGAGGAGCCGTCAGCAGAACGTTTCGTCACAGAGAGGATTGCTGTGCAAAGTGAGGGAAGACTAGGGCCCTTGCCTCGCTCGTTCACCCAGCCTTGGCAAAGGGCAGGCACGGGCAGAGGTCACTTCAGGGCCGTCTCCTGGTGCTTAAGGAAAGCCTTGGAACCCTGCCTACCCTCAGGTCAGCGATGGGGGTGAAAAGCCCGCCGTGAGACGGTGTGGGTCTCCTGGAGTTGGCAGCGTTGCCCTTTCCTTCTGCGGCCGCACTTGGTCGCGAGAACGCTTGTTCCTTCCCGACGCGAGCTGTTGCTGCAGGGGAAAGGTGCAGGCGGGCCGGGTTCCCTCCCGGCCTTCTTCGCTCCAGGACGCGTGCCATTCGCTGTCCCAAGCTGGCAGGAGGCACGGTGCTTGTCGCGTCGGCAGCAGCTGTCTCCTGACTGCCTCAAACAAGCGGGAAGGAGAATGACTCAGCCTAGGGAGTCTTGGAGCACCGACTTGATTCTACGTTCGGGACAGACGCCCTGCGTGGCACGTTGCCTCACAGAGAGGTTTGCTGTGCGCGGTGAGGAAAGTCTGGGACCGTTGTGTCTTTCGTTCCCACAGCCTTGGGATAAAGGGCAGGCGCAGGCTTCGGTCATTTCAGGCCCCTCTCCTTTGGCTTCAGCAAAGCGTTGGAACCCTGTCTACCTTCAGATCAGCGATGTGGGTGACAAGCCCAACGTTCCCCGGTGCTGGTTTCCCAGGGTTTGTAGCGGCGCCCTTTCCTTCTGCCGCCGCCCTTCCTCCTGGGAACGCTTCTGTCCGCCAGAAACCAGTTACTCCCGGAGGGTTACGTGTCAGCCAGACTGGGTTCTCCACCTCCGTTCTAGGACCCGTGCCACTCGCCTTCCCACGCCGTGGAGAGGCACAGTGCTTGTCGCCTCAGGGTCCGAAGTCTCTTGACGGACTGAAAAAGCGGGAAGGAGAGTGATGGAGCCTAGAGAGTCTTGTAGCTCAGATTGGATTCTACACCGAGGACGGAAGACGTCAGCGGTAAGTCTCTCCTCACAGAGGGGTTTGCGTTGCACAGTGAGGCAGTCTGGGGCCCTTGCACCGTTCGTTCACACAGCCTTGGGGTAAAGGTGAGGCTTTGGTCATTGAAGGGGCCCCCTCCCGATGCTGAAGGCGAGCTTCGGAAACCCTGCCTACCTTCAGATCAGCGATGGGGGTGAAAAGCCCGTCGCGACAGGGTGTTGGTTTCCTAGCGTTGGCAGCTTCGCCCTTTGCTTCTGCATGCCGCACTTGCTCCCGAGACCGCTTGTGCCTTCACGAAACGAGTCGTTGCTGCAGGGTTCAGGTGCGGGCGGACCGGGTTCCCTCCCGGCCTTCTTCGCTCCAGGACGCGTGCCATTCGCTGTCCCAAGCTGGCAGGAGGCACGGTGCTTGTCGCGTCGGCAGCAGCTGTCTCCTGACTGCCTCAAACTAGCGGGAAGGAGAATGGGTCAGCCTAGGGAGTCTCGTAGCACCGACTTGGTTCTGTGTTCGGGACAGAAGCCCTGAGTGGAAAGACTCCTCACGGAGCCTTTTGCTGCGCACCGTGAGAGAACACTGGGGCCCCTGTCTCGTTCGTCCACGGAGCCGCGCGAAAAAGCTGAGGCGTGGCCTTTGGTCCTTTTAGGGCCCTCTCCTATTGCTCGGGAAAAGCGTTGGGCACTCTGCCTACCTTCAGATCAGCGACGGGAGGGACACGCCGGTCGTGACAGGGTGGTGGTTTCCTCGGGTTTGCGGTGTCGCCTTGTCCTTCTGCGGCCGCCCTTCTCCCAGGAACGCTCGTTTCTTCACGAAACGAGTTGTGGCTGCGGGGCTCCGTGGCAGGCGGACGGGGGTTCCGACCTTCGCTCCGGGACACGTGCCATTCGCTTTCCCCTGCTTGGAGGAGGCCCAGTGCTAATCGCGTCAGCAGCAGATGTCTGCTGACGGTCAAAGACAAAGAGGGAAAGAGAATGATTCGGCCAGGAGTGTCCTGTGGCTTCGCTAGGATGCTACGTTCAGGAGAGGAGCCGTCAGCAGAACGTTTCGTCACAGAGAGGATTGCTGTGCAAAGTGAGGGAAGACTAGGGCCCTTGCCTCGCTCGTTCACCCAGCCTTGGCAAAGGGCAGGCACGGGCAGAGGTCACTTCAGGGCCGTCTCCTGGTGCTTAAGGAAAGCCTTGGAACCCTGCCTACCCTCAGGTCAGCGATGGGGGTGAAAAGCCCGCCGTGAGACGGTGTGGGTCTCCTGGAGTTGGCAGCGTTGCCCTTTCCTTCTGCGGCCGCACTTGGTCGCGAGAACGCTTGTTCCTTCCCGACGCGAGCTGTTGCTGCAGGGGAAAGGTGCAGGCGGGCCGGGTTCCCTCCCGGCCTTCTTCGCTCCAGGACGCGTGCCATTCGCTGTCCCAAGCTGGCAGGAGGCACGGTGCTTGTCGCGTCGGCAGCAGCTGTCTCCTGACTGCCTCAAACAAGCGGGAAGGAGAATGACTCAGCCTAGGGAGTCTTGGAGCACCGACTTGATTCTACGTTCGGGACAGACGCCCTGCGTGGCACGTTGCCTCACAGAGAGGTTTGCTGTGCGCGGTGAGGAAAGTCTGGGACCGTTGTGTCTTTCGTTCCCACAGCCTTGGGATAAAGGGCAGGCGCAGGCTTCGGTCATTTCAGGCCCCTCTCCTTTGGCTTCAGCAAAGCGTTGGAACCCTGTCTACCTTCAGATCAGCGATGTGGGTGACAAGCCCAACGTTCCCCGGTGCTGGTTTCCCAGGGTTTGTAGCGGCGCCCTTTCCTTCTGCCGCCGCCCTTCCTCCTGGGAACGCTTCTGTCCGCCAGAAACCAGTTACTCCCGGAGGGTTACGTGTCAGCCAGACTGGGTTCTCCACCTCCGTTCTAGGACCCGTGCCACTCGCCTTCCCACGCCGTGGAGAGGCACAGTGCTTGTCGCCTCAGGGTCCGAAGTCTCTTGACGGACTGAAAAAGCGGGAAGGAGAGTGATGGAGCCTAGAGAGTCTTGTAGCTCAGATTGGATTCTACACCGAGGACGGAAGACGTCAGCGGTAAGTCTCTCCTCACAGAGGGGTTTGCGTTGCACAGTGAGGCAGTCTGGGGCCCTTGCACCGTTCGTTCACACAGCCTTGGGGTAAAGGTGAGGCTTTGGTCATTGAAGGGGCCCCCTCCCGATGCTGAAGGCGAGCTTCGGAAACCCTGCCTACCTTCAGATCAGCGATGGGGGTGAAAAGCCCGTCGCGACAGGGTGTTGGTTTCCTAGCGTTGGCAGCTTCGCCCTTTGCTTCTGCATGCCGCACTTGCTCCCGAGACCGCTTGTGCCTTCACGAAACGAGTCGTTGCTGCAGGGTTCAGGTGCGGGCGGACCGGGTTCCCTCCCGGCCTTCTTCGCTCCAGGACGCGTGCCATTCGCTGTCCCAAGCTGGCAGGAGGCACGGTGCTTGTCGCGTCGGCAGCAGCTGTCTCCTGACTGCCTCAAACAAGCGGGAAGGAGAATGACTCAGCCTAGGGAGTCTTGGAGCACCGACTTGATTCTACGTTCGGGACAGAAGCCCCGAGTGGAACGTTTCCTCACAGAGAGCTCCGCTGCGCACCGTGAGGGAAGACTGGGAACCCTGCCTTGTTCGTTCACACAGCTTTTGGAAAAGGGGAGGCACGGGCAGGGGTCACTTCAGGGCCGTCTCCTGGTGCTTAAGGAAAGCCTTGGAACCCTGCCTACCCTCAGGTCAGCGATGGGGGTGAAAAGCCCGCCGTGAGACGGTGTGGGTCTCCTGGAGATGGCAGCGTTGCCCTTTCCTTCTGCGGCCGCACTTGGTCGCGAGAACGCTTGTTCCTTCCCGACGCGAGCTGTTGCTGCAGGGGAAAGGTGCAGGCGGGCCGGGTTCCCTCCCGGCCTTCTTCGCTCCAGGACGCGTGCCATTCGCTGTCCCAAGCTGGCAGGAGGCACGGTGCTTGTCGCGTCGGCAGCAGCTGTCTCCTGACTGCCTCAAACTAGCGGGAAGGAGAATGGGTCAGCCTAGGGAGTCTCGTAGCACCGACTTGGTTCTGTGTTCGGGACAGAAGCCCTGAGTGGAAAGACTCCTCACGGAGCCTTTTGCTGCGCACCGTGAGAGAACACTGGGGCCCCTGTCTCGTTCGTCCACGGAGCCGCGCGAAAAAGCTGAGGCGTGGCCTTTGGTCCTTTTAGGGCCCTCTCCTATTGCTCGGGAAAAGCGTTGGGCACTCTGCCTACCTTCAGATCAGCGACGGGAGGGACACGCCGGTCGTGACAGGGTGGTGGTTTCCTCGGGTTTGCGGTGTCGCCTTGTCCTTCTGCGGCCGCCCTTCTCCCAGGAACGCTCGTTTCTTCACGAAACGAGTTGTGGCTGCGGGGCTCCGTGGCAGGCGGACGGGGGTTCCGACCTTCGCTCCGGGACACGTGCCATTCGCTTTCCCCTGCTTGGAGGAGGCCCAGTGCTAATCGCGTCAGCAGCAGATGTCTGCTGACGGTCAAAGACAAAGAGGGAAAGAGAATGATTCGGCCAGGAGTGTCCTGTGGCTTCGCTAGGATGCTACGTTCAGGAGAGGAGCCGTCAGCAGAACGTTTCGTCACAGAGAGGATTGCTGTGCAAAGTGAGGGAAGACTAGGGCCCTTGCCTCGCTCGTTCACCCAGCCTTGGCAAAGGGCAGGCACGGGCAGAGGTCACTTCAGGGCCGTCTCCTGGTGCTTAAGGAAAGCCTTGGAACCCTGCCTACCCTCAGGTCAGCGATGGGGGTGAAAAGCCCGCCGTGAGACGGTGTGGGTCTCCTGGAGTTGGCAGCGTTGCCCTTTCCTTCTGCGGCCGCACTTGGTCGCGAGAACGCTTGTTCCTTCCCGACGCGAGCTGTTGCTGCAGGGGAAAGGTGCAGGCGGGCCGGGTTCCCTCCCGGCCTTCTTCGCTCCAGGACGCGTGCCATTCGCTGTCCCAAGCTGGCAGGAGGCACGGTGCTTGTCGCGTCGGCAGCAGCTGTCTCCTGACTGCCTCAAACAAGCGGGAAGGAGAATGACTCAGCCTAGGGAGTCTTGGAGCACCGACTTGATTCTACGTTCGGGACAGACGCCCTGCGTGGCACGTTGCCTCACAGAGAGGTTTGCTGTGCGCGGTGAGGAAAGTCTGGGACCGTTGTGTCTTTCGTTCCCACAGCCTTGGGATAAAGGGCAGGCGCAGGCTTCGGTCATTTCAGGCCCCTCTCCTTTGGCTTCAGCAAAGCGTTGGAACCCTGTCTACCTTCAGATCAGCGATGTGGGTGACAAGCCCAACGTTCCCCGGTGCTGGTTTCCCAGGGTTTGTAGCGGCGCCCTTTCCTTCTGCCGCCGCCCTTCCTCCTGGGAACGCTTCTGTCCGCCAGAAACCAGTTACTCCCGGAGGGTTACGTGTCAGCCAGACTGGGTTCTCCACCTCCGTTCTAGGACCCGTGCCACTCGCCTTCCCACGCCGTGGAGAGGCACAGTGCTTGTCGCCTCAGGGTCCGAAGTCTCTTGACGGACTGAAAAAGCGGGAAGGAGAGTGATGGAGCCTAGAGAGTCTTGTAGCTCAGATTGGATTCTACACCGAGGACGGAAGACGTCAGCGGTAAGTCTCTCCTCACAGAGGGGTTTGCGTTGCACAGTGAGGCAGTCTGGGGCCCTTGCACCGTTCGTTCACACAGCCTTGGGGTAAAGGTGAGGCTTTGGTCATTGAAGGGGCCCCCTCCCGATGCTGAAGGCGAGCTTCGGAAACCCTGCCTACCTTCAGATCAGCGATGGGGGTGAAAAGCCCGTCGCGACAGGGTGTTGGTTTCCTAGCGTTGGCAGCTTCGCCCTTTGCTTCTGCATGCCGCACTTGCTCCCGAGACCGCTTGTGCCTTCACGAAACGAGTCGTTGCTGCAGGGTTCAGGTGCGGGCGGACCGGGTTCCCTCCCGGCCTTCTTCGCTCCAGGACGCGTGCCATTCGCTGTCCCAAGCTGGCAGGAGGCACGGTGCTTGTCGCGTCGGCAGCAGCTGTCTCCTGACTGCCTCAAACAAGCGGGAAGGAGAATGACTCAGCCTAGGGAGTCTTGGAGCACCGACTTGATTCTACGTTCGGGACAGAAGCCCCGAGTGGAACGTTTCCTCACAGAGAGCTCCGCTGCGCACCGTGAGGGAAGACTGGGAACCCTGCCTTGTTCGTTCACACAGCTTTTGGAAAAGGGGAGGCACGGGCAGGGGTCACTTCAGGGCCGTCTCCTGGTGCTTAAGGAAAGCCTTGGAACCCTGCCTACCCTCAGGTCAGCGATGGGGGTGAAAAGCCCGCCGTGAGACGGTGTGGGTCTCCTGGAGTTGGCAGCGTTGCCCTTTCCTTCTGCGGCCGCACTTGGTCGCGAGAACGCTTGTTCCTTCCCGACGCGAGCTGTTGCTGCAGGGGAAAGGTGCAGGCGGGCCGGGTTCCCTCCCGGCCTTCTTCGCTCCAGGACGCGTGCCATTCGCTGTCCCAAGCTGGCAGGAGGCACGGTGCTTGTCGCGTCGGCAGCAGCTGTCTCCTGACTGCCTCAAACTAGCGGGAAGGAGAATGGGTCAGCCTAGGGAGTCTCGTAGCACCGACTTGGTTCTGTGTTCGGGACAGAAGCCCTGAGTGGAAAGACTCCTCACGGAGCCTTTTGCTGCGCACCGTGAGAGAACACTGGGGCCCCTGTCTCGTTCGTCCACGGAGCCGCGCGAAAAAGCTGAGGCGTGGCCTTTGGTCCTTTTAGGGCCCTCTCCTATTGCTCGGGAAAAGCGTTGGGCACTCTGCCTACCTTCAGATCAGCGACGGGAGGGACACGCCGGTCGTGACAGGGTGGTGGTTTCCTCGGGTTTGCGGTGTCGCCTTGTCCTTCTGCGGCCGCCCTTCTCCCAGGAACGCTCGTTTCTTCACGAAACGAGTTGTGGCTGCGGGGCTCCGTGGCAGGCGGACGGGGGTTCCGACCTTCGCTCCGGGACACGTGCCATTCGCTTTCCCCTGCTTGGAGGAGGCCCAGTGCTAATCGCGTCAGCAGCAGATGTCTGCTGACGGTCAAAGACAAAGAGGGAAAGAGAATGATTCGGCCAGGAGTGTCCTGTGGCTTCGCTAGGATGCTACGTTCAGGAGAGGAGCCGTCAGCAGAACGTTTCGTCACAGAGAGGATTGCTGTGCAAAGTGAGGGAAGACTAGGGCCCTTGCCTCGCTCGTTCACCCAGCCTTGGCAAAGGGCAGGCACGGGCAGAGGTCACTTCAGGGCCGTCTCCTGGTGCTTAAGGAAAGCCTTGGAACCCTGCCTACCCTCAGGTCAGCGATGGGGGTGAAAAGCCCGCCGTGAGACGGTGTGGGTCTCCTGGAGTTGGCAGCGTTGCCCTTTCCTTCTGCGGCCGCACTTGGTCGCGAGAACGCTTGTTCCTTCCCGACGCGAGCTGTTGCTGCAGGGGAAAGGTGCAGGCGGGCCGGGTTCCCTCCCGGCCTTCTTCGCTCCAGGACGCGTGCCATTCGCTGTCCCAAGCTGGCAGGAGGCACGGTGCTTGTCGCGTCGGCAGCAGCTGTCTCCTGACTGCCTCAAACAAGCGGGAAGGAGAATGACTCAGCCTAGGGAGTCTTGGAGCACCGACTTGATTCTACGTTCGGGACAGACGCCCTGCGTGGCACGTTGCCTCACAGAGAGGTTTGCTGTGCGCGGTGAGGAAAGTCTGGGACCGTTGTGTCTTTCGTTCCCACAGCCTTGGGATAAAGGGCAGGCGCAGGCTTCGGTCATTTCAGGCCCCTCTCCTTTGGCTTCAGCAAAGCGTTGGAACCCTGTCTACCTTCAGATCAGCGATGTGGGTGACAAGCCCAACGTTCCCCGGTGCTGGTTTCCCAGGGTTTGTAGCGGCGCCCTTTCCTTCTGCCGCCGCCCTTCCTCCTGGGAACGCTTCTGTCCGCCAGAAACCAGTTACTCCCGGAGGGTTACGTGTCAGCCAGACTGGGTTCTCCACCTCCGTTCTAGGACCCGTGCCACTCGCCTTCCCACGCCGTGGAGAGGCACAGTGCTTGTCGCCTCAGGGTCCGAAGTCTCTTGACGGACTGAAAAAGCGGGAAGGAGAGTGATGGAGCCTAGAGAGTCTTGTAGCTCAGATTGGATTCTACACCGAGGACGGAAGACGTCAGCGGTAAGTCTCTCCTCACAGAGGGGTTTGCGTTGCACAGTGAGGCAGTCTGGGGCCCTTGCACCGTTCGTTCACACAGCCTTGGGGTAAAGGTGAGGCTTTGGTCATTGAAGGGGCCCCCTCCCGATGCTGAAGGCGAGCTTCGGAAACCCTGCCTACCTTCAGATCAGCGATGGGGGTGAAAAGCCCGTCGCGACAGGGTGTTGGTTTCCTAGCGTTGGCAGCTTCGCCCTTTGCTTCTGCATGCCGCACTTGCTCCCGAGACCGCTTGTGCCTTCACGAAACGAGTCGTTGCTGCAGGGTTCAGGTGCGGGCGGACCGGGTTCCCTCCCGGCCTTCTTCGCTCCAGGACGCGTGCCATTCGCTGTCCCAAGCTGGCAGGAGGCACGGTGCTTGTCGCGTCGGCAGCAGCTGTCTCCTGACTGCCTCAAACAAGCGGGAAGGAGAATGACTCAGCCTAGGGAGTCTTGGAGCACCGACTTGATTCTACGTTCGGGACAGAAGCCCCGAGTGGAACGTTTCCTCACAGAGAGCTCCGCTGCGCACCGTGAGGGAAGACTGGGAACCCTGCCTTGTTCGTTCACACAGCTTTTGGAAAAGGGGAGGCACGGGCAGGGGTCACTTCAGGGCCGTCTCCTGGTGCTTAAGGAAAGCCTTGGAACCCTGCCTACCCTCAGGTCAGCGATGGGGGTGAAAAGCCCGCCGTGAGACGGTGTGGGTCTCCTGGAGTTGGCAGCGTTGCCCTTTCCTTCTGCGGCCGCACTTGGTCGCGAGAACGCTTGTTCCTTCCCGACGCGAGCTGTTGCTGCAGGGGAAAGGTGCAGGCGGGCCGGGTTCCCTCCCGGCCTTCTTCGCTCCAGGACGCGTGCCATTCGCTGTCCCAAGCTGGCAGGAGGCACGGTGCTTGTCGCGTCGGCAGCAGCTGTCTCCTGACTGCCTCAAACTAGCGGGAAGGAGAATGGGTCAGCCTAGGGAGTCTCGTAGCACCGACTTGGTTCTGTGTTCGGGACAGAAGCCCTGAGTGGAAAGACTCCTCACGGAGCCTTTTGCTGCGCACCGTGAGAGAACACTGGGGCCCCTGTCTCGTTCGTCCACGGAGCCGCGCGAAAAAGCTGAGGCGTGGCCTTTGGTCCTTTTAGGGCCCTCTCCTATTGCTCGGGAAAAGCGTTGGGCACTCTGCCTACCTTCAGATCAGCGACGGGAGGGACACGCCGGTCGTGACAGGGTGGTGGTTTCCTCGGGTTTGCGGTGTCGCCTTGTCCTTCTGCGGCCGCCCTTCTCCCAGGAACGCTCGTTTCTTCACGAAACGAGTTGTGGCTGCGGGGCTCCGTGGCAGGCGGACGGGGGTTCCGACCTTCGCTCCGGGACACGTGCCATTCGCTTTCCCCTGCTTGGAGGAGGCCCAGTGCTAATCGCGTCAGCAGCAGATGTCTGCTGACGGTCAAAGACAAAGAGGGAAAGAGAATGATTCGGCCAGGAGTGTCCTGTGGCTTCGCTAGGATGCTACGTTCAGGAGAGGAGCCGTCAGCAGAACGTTTCGTCACAGAGAGGATTGCTGTGCAAAGTGAGGGAAGACTAGGGCCCTTGCCTCGCTCGTTCACCCAGCCTTGGCAAAGGGCAGGCACGGGCAGAGGTCACTTCAGGGCCGTCTCCTGGTGCTTAAGGAAAGCCTTGGAACCCTGCCTACCCTCAGGTCAGCGATGGGGGTGAAAAGCCCGCCGTGAGACGGTGTGGGTCTCCTGGAGTTGGCAGCGTTGCCCTTTCCTTCTGCGGCCGCACTTGGTCGCGAGAACGCTTGTTCCTTCCCGACGCGAGCTGTTGCTGCAGGGGAAAGGTGCAGGCGGGCCGGGTTCCCTCCCGGCCTTCTTCGCTCCAGGACGCGTGCCATTCGCTGTCCCAAGCTGGCAGGAGGCACGGTGCTTGTCGCGTCGGCAGCAGCTGTCTCCTGACTGCCTCAAACAAGCGGGAAGGAGAATGACTCAGCCTAGGGAGTCTTGGAGCACCGACTTGATTCTACGTTCGGGACAGACGCCCTGCGTGGCACGTTGCCTCACAGAGAGGTTTGCTGTGCGCGGTGAGGAAAGTCTGGGACCGTTGTGTCTTTCGTTCCCACAGCCTTGGGATAAAGGGCAGGCGCAGGCTTCGGTCATTTCAGGCCCCTCTCCTTTGGCTTCAGCAAAGCGTTGGAACCCTGTCTACCTTCAGATCAGCGATGTGGGTGACAAGCCCAACGTTCCCCGGTGCTGGTTTCCCAGGGTTTGTAGCGGCGCCCTTTCCTTCTGCCGCCGCC
Source organism: Martes martes (assembly GCF_963455335.1). Taxonomy (NCBI): domain Eukaryota; kingdom Metazoa; phylum Chordata; class Mammalia; order Carnivora; family Mustelidae; genus Martes; species Martes martes. The sequence goes on along the minus strand of NW_027666370.1, from coordinate 35,904 downwards.
CTTCCTCCTGGGAACGCTTCTGTCCGCCAGAAACCAGTTACTCCCGGAGGGTTACGTGTCAGCCAGACTGGGTTCTCCACCTCCGTTCTAGGACCCGTGCCACTCGCCTTCCCACGCCGTGGAGAGGCACAGTGCTTGTCGCCTCAGGGTCCGAAGTCTCTTGACGGACTGAAAAAGCGGGAAGGAGAGTGATGGAGCCTAGAGAGTCTTGTAGCTCAGATTGGATTCTACACCGAGGACGGAAGACGTCAGCGGTAAGTCTCTCCTCACAGAGGGGTTTGCGTTGCACAGTGAGGCAGTCTGGGGCCCTTGCACCGTTCGTTCACACAGCCTTGGGGTAAAGGTGAGGCTTTGGTCATTGAAGGGGCCCCCTCCCGATGCTGAAGGCGAGCTTCGGAAACCCTGCCTACCTTCAGATCAGCGATGGGGGTGAAAAGCCCGTCGCGACAGGGTGTTGGTTTCCTAGCGTTGGCAGCTTCGCCCTTTGCTTCTGCATGCCGCACTTGCTCCCGAGACCGCTTGTGCCTTCACGAAACGAGTCGTTGCTGCAGGGTTCAGGTGCGGGCGGACCGGGTTCCCTCCCGGCCTTCTTCGCTCCAGGACGCGTGCCATTCGCTGTCCCAAGCTGGCAGGAGGCACGGTGCTTGTCGCGTCGGCAGCAGCTGTCTCCTGACTGCCTCAAACAAGCGGGAAGGAGAATGACTCAGCCTAGGGAGTCTTGGAGCACCGACTTGATTCTACGTTCGGGACAGAAGCCCCGAGTGGAACGTTTCCTCACAGAGAGCTCCGCTGCGCACCGTGAGGGAAGACTGGGAACCCTGCCTTGTTCGTTCACACAGCTTTTGGAAAAGGGGAGGCACGGGCAGGGGTCACTTCAGGGCCGTCTCCTGGTGCTTAAGGAAAGCCTTGGAACCCTGCCTACCCTCAGGTCAGCGATGGGGGTGAAAAGCCCGCCGTGAGACGGTGTGGGTCTCCTGGAGATGGCAGCGTTGCCCTTTCCTTCTGCGGCCGCACTTGGTCGCGAGAACGCTTGTTCCTTCCCGACGCGAGCTGTTGCTGCAGGGGAAAGGTGCAGGCGGGCCGGGTTCCCTCCCGGCCTTCTTCGCTCCAGGACGCGTGCCATTCGCTGTCCCAAGCTGGCAGGAGGCACGGTGCTTGTCGCGTCGGCAGCAGCTGTCTCCTGACTGCCTCAAACTAGCGGGAAGGAGAATGGGTCAGCCTAGGGAGTCTCGTAGCACCGACTTGGTTCTGTGTTCGGGACAGAAGCCCTGAGTGGAAAGACTCCTCACGGAGCCTTTTGCTGCGCACCGTGAGAGAACACTGGGGCCCCTGTCTCGTTCGTCCACGGAGCCGCGCGAAAAAGCTGAGGCGTGGCCTTTGGTCCTTTTAGGGCCCTCTCCTATTGCTCGGGAAAAGCGTTGGGCACTCTGCCTACCTTCAGATCAGCGACGGGAGGGACACGCCGGTCGTGACAGGGTGGTGGTTTCCTCGGGTTTGCGGTGTCGCCTTGTCCTTCTGCGGCCGCCCTTCTCCCAGGAACGCTCGTTTCTTCACGAAACGAGTTGTGGCTGCGGGGCTCCGTGGCAGGCGGACGGGGGTTCCGACCTTCGCTCCGGGACACGTGCCATTCGCTTTCCCCTGCTTGGAGGAGGCCCAGTGCTAATCGCGTCAGCAGCAGATGTCTGCTGACGGTCAAAGACAAAGAGGGAAAGAGAATGATTCGGCCAGGAGTGTCCTGTGGCTTCGCTAGGATGCTACGTTCAGGAGAGGAGCCGTCAGCAGAACGTTTCGTCACAGAGAGGATTGCTGTGCAAAGTGAGGGAAGACTAGGGCCCTTGCCTCGCTCGTTCACCCAGCCTTGGCAAAGGGCAGGCACGGGCAGAGGTCACTTCAGGGCCGTCTCCTGGTGCTTAAGGAAAGCCTTGGAACCCTGCCTACCCTCAGGTCAGCGATGGGGGTGAAAAGCCCGCCGTGAGACGGTGTGGGTCTCCTGGAGTTGGCAGCGTTGCCCTTTCCTTCTGCGGCCGCACTTGGTCGCGAGAACGCTTGTTCCTTCCCGACGCGAGCTGTTGCTGCAGGGGAAAGGTGCAGGCGGGCCGGGTTCCCTCCCGGCCTTCTTCGCTCCAGGACGCGTGCCATTCGCTGTCCCAAGCTGGCAGGAGGCACGGTGCTTGTCGCGTCAGCAGCAGCTGTCTCCTGACTGCCTCAAACAAGCGGGAAGGAGAATGACTCAGCCTAGGGAGTCTTGGAGCACCGACTTGATTCTACGTTCGGGACAGACGCCCTGCGTGGCACGTTGCCTCACAGAGAGGTTTGCTGTGCGCGGTGAGGAAAGTCTGGGACCGTTGTGTCTTTCGTTCCCACAGCCTTGGGATAAAGGGCAGGCGCAGGCTTCGGTCATTTCAGGCCCCTCTCCTTTGGCTTCAGCAAAGCGTTGGAACCCTGTCTACCTTCAGATCAGCGATGTGGGTGACAAGCCCAACGTTCCCCGGTGCTGGTTTCCCAGGGTTTGTAGCGGCGCCCTTTCCTTCTGCCGCCGCCCTTCCTCCTGGGAACGCTTCTGTCCGCCAGAAACCAGTTACTCCCGGAGGGTTACGTGTCAGCCAGACTGGGTTCTCCACCTCCGTTCTAGGACCCGTGCCACTCGCCTTCCCACGCCGTGGAGAGGCACAGTGCTTGTCGCCTCAGGGTCCGAAGTCTCTTGACGGACTGAAAAAGCGGGAAGGAGAGTGATGGAGCCTAGAGAGTCTTGTAGCTCAGATTGGATTCTACACCGAGGACGGAAGACGTCAGCGGTAAGTCTCTCCTCACAGAGGGGTTTGCGTTGCACAGTGAGGCAGTCTGGGGCCCTTGCACCGTTCGTTCACACAGCCTTGGGGTAAAGGTGAGGCTTTGGTCATTGAAGGGGCCCCCTCCCGATGCTGAAGGCGAGCTTCGGAAACCCTGCCTACCTTCAGATCAGCGATGGGGGTGAAAAGCCCGTCGCGACAGGGTGTTGGTTTCCTAGCGTTGGCAGCTTCGCCCTTTGCTTCTGCATGCCGCACTTGCTCCCGAGACCGCTTGTGCCTTCACGAAACGAGTCGTTGCTGCAGGGTTCAGGTGCGGGCGGACCGGGTTCCCTCCCGGCCTTCTTCGCTCCAGGACGCGTGCCATTCGCTGTCCCAAGCTGGCAGGAGGCACGGTGCTTGTCGCGTCGGCAGCAGCTGTCTCCTGACTGCCTCAAACAAGCGGGAAGGAGAATGACTCAGCCTAGGGAGTCTTGGAGCACCGACTTGATTCTACGTTCGGGACAGAAGCCCCGAGTGGAACGTTTCCTCACAGAGAGCTCCGCTGCGCACCGTGAGGGAAGACTGGGAACCCTGCCTTGTTCGTTCACACAGCTTTTGGAAAAGGGGAGGCACGGGCAGGGGTCACTTCAGGGCCGTCTCCTGGTGCTTAAGGAAAGCCTTGGAACCCTGCCTACCCTCAGGTCAGCGATGGGGGTGAAAAGCCCGCCGTGAGACGGTGTGGGTCTCCTGGAGTTGGCAGCGTTGCCCTTTCCTTCTGCGGCCGCACTTGGTCGCGAGAACGCTTGTTCCTTCCCGACGCGAGCTGTTGCTGCAGGGGAAAGGTGCAGGCGGGCCGGGTTCCCTCCCGGCCTTCTTCGCTCCAGGACGCGTGCCATTCGCTGTCCCAAGCTGGCAGGAGGCACGGTGCTTGTCGCGTCGGCAGCAGCTGTCTCCTGACTGCCTCAAACTAGCGGGAAGGAGAATGGGTCAGCCTAGGGAGTCTCGTAGCACCGACTTGGTTCTGTGTTCGGGACAGAAGCCCTGAGTGGAAAGACTCCTCACGGAGCCTTTTGCTGCGCACCGTGAGAGAACACTGGGGCCCCTGTCTCGTTCGTCCACGGAGCCGCGCGAAAAAGCTGAGGCGTGGCCTTTGGTCCTTTTAGGGCCCTCTCCTATTGCTCGGGAAAAGCGTTGGGCACTCTGCCTACCTTCAGATCAGCGACGGGAGGGACACGCCGGTCGTGACAGGGTGGTGGTTTCCTCGGGTTTGCGGTGTCGCCTTGTCCTTCTGCGGCCGCCCTTCTCCCAGGAACGCTCGTTTCTTCACGAAACGAGTTGTGGCTGCGGGGCTCCGTGGCAGGCGGACGGGGGTTCCGACCTTCGCTCCGGGACACGTGCCATTCGCTTTCCCCTGCTTGGAGGAGGCCCAGTGCTAATCGCGTCAGCAGCAGATGTCTGCTGACGGTCAAAGACAAAGAGGGAAAGAGAATGATTCGGCCAGGAGTGTCCTGTGGCTTCGCTAGGATGCTACGTTCAGGAGAGGAGCCGTCAGCAGAACGTTTCGTCACAGAGAGGATTGCTGTGCAAAGTGAGGGAAGACTAGGGCCCTTGCCTCGCTCGTTCACCCAGCCTTGGCAAAGGGCAGGCACGGGCAGAGGTCACTTCAGGGCCGTCTCCTGGTGCTTAAGGAAAGCCTTGGAACCCTGCCTACCCTCAGGTCAGCGATGGGGGTGAAAAGCCCGCCGTGAGACGGTGTGGGTCTCCTGGAGTTGGCAGCGTTGCCCTTTCCTTCTGCGGCCGCACTTGGTCGCGAGAACGCTTGTTCCTTCCCGACGCGAGCTGTTGCTGCAGGGGAAAGGTGCAGGCGGGCCGGGTTCCCTCCCGGCCTTCTTCGCTCCAGGACGCGTGCCATTCGCTGTCCCAAGCTGGCAGGAGGCACGGTGCTTGTCGCGTCGGCAGCAGCTGTCTCCTGACTGCCTCAAACAAGCGGGAAGGAGAATGACTCAGCCTAGGGAGTCTTGGAGCACCGACTTGATTCTACGTTCGGGACAGACGCCCTGCGTGGCACGTTTCCTCCCAGAGAGGTTTGCTGTGCGCGGTGAGGAAAGTCTGGGACCGTTGTGTCTTTCGTTCCCACAGCCTTGGGATAAAGGGCAGGCGCAGGCTTCGGTCATTTCAGGCCCCTCTCCTTTGGCTTCAGCAAAGCGTTGGAACCCTGTCTACCTTCAGATCAGCGATGTGGGTGACAAGCCCAACGTTCCCCGGTGCTGGTTTCCCAGGGTTTGTAGCGGCGCCCTTTCCTTCTGCCGCCGCCCTTCCTCCTGGGAACGCTTCTGTCCGCCAGAAACCAGTTACTCCCGGAGGGTTACGTGTCAGCCAGACTGGGTTCTCCACCTCCGTTCTAGGACCCGTGCCACTCGCCTTCCCACGCCGTGGAGAGGCACAGTGCTTGTCGCCTCAGGGTCCGAAGTCTCTTGACGGACTGAAAAAGCGGGAAGGAGAGTGATGGAGCCTAGAGAGTCTTGTAGCTCAGATTGGATTCTACACCGAGGACGGAAGACGTCAGCGGTAAGTCTCTCCTCACAGAGGGGTTTGCGTTGCACAGTGAGGCAGTCTGGGGCCCTTGCACCGTTCGTTCACACAGCCTTGGGGTAAAGGTGAGGCTTTGGTCATTGAAGGGGCCCCCTCCCGATGCTGAAGGCGAGCTTCGGAAACCCTGCCTACCTTCAGATCAGCGATGGGGGTGAAAAGCCCGTCGCGACAGGGTGTTGGTTTCCTAGCGTTGGCAGCTTCGCCCTTTGCTTCTGCATGCCGCACTTGCTCCCGAGACCGCTTGTGCCTTCACGAAACGAGTCGTTGCTGCAGGGTTCAGGTGCGGGCGGACCGGGTTCCCTCCCGGCCTTCTTCGCTCCAGGACGCGTGCCATTCGCTGTCCCAAGCTGGCAGGAGGCACGGTGCTTGTCGCGTCGGCAGCAGCTGTCTCCTGACTGCCTCAAACAAGCGGGAAGGAGAATGACTCAGCCTAGGGAGTCTTGGAGCACCGACTTGATTCTACGTTCGGGACAGAAGCCCCGAGTGGAACGTTTCCTCACAGAGAGCTCCGCTGCGCACCGTGAGGGAAGACTGGGAACCCTGCCTTGTTCGTTCACACAGCTTTTGGAAAAGGGGAGGCACGGGCAGGGGTCACTTCAGGGCCGTCTCCTGGTGCTTAAGGAAAGCCTTGGAACCCTGCCTACCCTCAGGTCAGCGATGGGGGTGAAAAGCCCGCCGTGAGACGGTGTGGGTCTCCTGGAGATGGCAGCGTTGCCCTTTCCTTCTGCGGCCGCACTTGGTCGCGAGAACGCTTGTTCCTTCCCGACGCGAGCTGTTGCTGCAGGGGAAAGGTGCAGGCGGGCCGGGTTCCCTCCCGGCCTTCTTCGCTCCAGGACGCGTGCCATTCGCTGTCCCAAGCTGGCAGGAGGCACGGTGCTTGTCGCGTCGGCAGCAGCTGTCTCCTGACTGCCTCAAACTAGCGGGAAGGAGAATGGGTCAGCCTAGGGAGTCTCGTAGCACCGACTTGGTTCTGTGTTCGGGACAGAAGCCCTGAGTGGAAAGACTCCTCACGGAGCCTTTTGCTGCGCACCGTGAGAGAACACTGGGGCCCCTGTCTCGTTCGTCCACGGAGCCGCGCGAAAAAGCTGAGGCGTGGCCTTTGGTCCTTTTAGGGCCCTCTCCTATTGCTCGGGAAAAGCGTTGGGCACTCTGCCTACCTTCAGATCAGCGACGGGAGGGACACGCCGGTCGTGACAGGGTGGTGGTTTCCTCGGGTTTGCGGTGTCGCCTTGTCCTTCTGCGGCCGCCCTTCTCCCAGGAACGCTCGTTTCTTCACGAAACGAGTTGTGGCTGCGGGGCTCCGTGGCAGGCGGACGGGGGTTCCGACCTTCGCTCCGGGACACGTGCCATTCGCTTTCCCCTGCTTGGAGGAGGCCCAGTGCTAATCGCGTCAGCAGCAGATGTCTGCTGACGGTCAAAGACAAAGAGGGAAAGAGAATGATTCGGCCAGGAGTGTCCTGTGGCTTCGCTAGGATGCTACGTTCAGGAGAGGAGCCGTCAGCAGAACGTTTCGTCACAGAGAGGATTGCTGTGCAAAGTGAGGGAAGACTAGGGCCCTTGCCTCGCTCGTTCACCCAGCCTTGGCAAAGGGCAGGCACGGGCAGAGGTCACTTCAGGGCCGTCTCCTGGTGCTTAAGGAAAGCCTTGGAACCCTGCCTACCCTCAGGTCAGCGATGGGGGTGAAAAGCCCGCCGTGAGACGGTGTGGGTCTCCTGGAGTTGGCAGCGTTGCCCTTTCCTTCTGCGGCCGCACTTGGTCGCGAGAACGCTTGTTCCTTCCCGACGCGAGCTGTTGCTGCAGGGGAAAGGTGCAGGCGGGCCGGGTTCCCTCCCGGCCTTCTTCGCTCCAGGACGCGTGCCATTCGCTGTCCCAAGCTGGCAGGAGGCACGGTGCTTGTCGCGTCGGCAGCAGCTGTCTCCTGACTGCCTCAAACAAGCGGGAAGGAGAATGACTCAGCCTAGGGAGTCTTGGAGCACCGACTTGATTCTACGTTCGGGACAGACGCCCTGCGTGGCACGTTGCCTCACAGAGAGGTTTGCTGTGCGCGGTGAGGAAAGTCTGGGACCGTTGTGTCTTTCGTTCCCACAGCCTTGGGATAAAGGGCAGGCGCAGGCTTCGGTCATTTCAGGCCCCTCTCCTTTGGCTTCAGCAAAGCGTTGGAACCCTGTCTACCTTCAGATCAGCGATGTGGGTGACAAGCCCAACGTTCCCCGGTGCTGGTTTCCCAGGGTTTGTAGCGGCGCCCTTTCCTTCTGCCGCCGCCCTTCCTCCTGGGAACGCTTCTGTCCGCCAGAAACCAGTTACTCCCGGAGGGTTACGTGTCAGCCAGACTGGGTTCTCCACCTCCGTTCTAGGACCCGTGCCACTCGCCTTCCCACGCCGTGGAGAGGCACAGTGCTTGTCGCCTCAGGGTCCGAAGTCTCTTGACGGACTGAAAAAGCGGGAAGGAGAGTGATGGAGCCTAGAGAGTCTTGTAGCTCAGATTGGATTCTACACCGAGGACGGAAGACGTCAGCGGTAAGTCTCTCCTCACAGAGGGGTTTGCGTTGCACAGTGAGGCAGTCTGGGGCCCTTGCACCGTTCGTTCACACAGCCTTGGGGTAAAGGTGAGGCTTTGGTCATTGAAGGGGCCCCCTCCCGATGCTGAAGGCGAGCTTCGGAAACCCTGCCTACCTTCAGATCAGCGATGGGGGTGAAAAGCCCGTCGCGACAGGGTGTTGGTTTCCTAGCGTTGGCAGCTTCGCCCTTTGCTTCTGCATGCCGCACTTGCTCCCGAGACCGCTTGTGCCTTCACGAAACGAGTCGTTGCTGCAGGGTTCAGGTGCGGGCGGACCGGGTTCCCTCCCGGCCTTCTTCGCTCCAGGACGCGTGCCATTCGCTGTCCCAAGCTGGCAGGAGGCACGGTGCTTGTCGCGTCGGCAGCAGCTGTCTCCTGACTGCCTCAAACAAGCGGGAAGGAGAATGACTCAGCCTAGGGAGTCTTGGAGCACCGACTTGATTCTACGTTCGGGACAGAAGCCCCGAGTGGAACGTTTCCTCACAGAGAGCTCCGCTGCGCACCGTGAGGGAAGACTGGGAACCCTGCCTTGTTCGTTCACACAGCTTTTGGAAAAGGGGAGGCACGGGCAGGGGTCACTTCAGGGCCGTCTCCTGGTGCTTAAGGAAAGCCTTGGAACCCTGCCTACCCTCAGGTCAGCGATGGGGGTGAAAAGCCCGCCGTGAGACGGTGTGGGTCTCCTGGAGTTGGCAGCGTTGCCCTTTCCTTCTGCGGCCGCACTTGGTCGCGAGAACGCTTGTTCCTTCCCGACGCGAGCTGTTGCTGCAGGGGAAAGGTGCAGGCGGGCCGGGTTCCCTCCCGGCCTTCTTCGCTCCAGGACGCGTGCCATTCGCTGTCCCAAGCTGGCAGGAGGCACGGTGCTTGTCGCGTCGGCAGCAGCTGTCTCCTGACTGCCTCAAACTAGCGGGAAGGAGAATGGGTCAGCCTAGGGAGTCTCGTAGCACCGACTTGGTTCTGTGTTCGGGACAGAAGCCCTGAGTGGAAAGACTCCTCACGGAGCCTTTTGCTGCGCACCGTGAGAGAACACTGGGGCCCCTGTCTCGTTCGTCCACGGAGCCGCGCGAAAAAGCTGAGGCGTGGCCTTTGGTCCTTTTAGGGCCCTCTCCTATTGCTCGGGAAAAGCGTTGGGCACTCTGCCTACCTTCAGATCAGCGACGGGAGGGACACGCCGGTCGTGACAGGGTGGTGGTTTCCTCGGGTTTGCGGTGTCGCCTTGTCCTTCTGCGGCCGCCCTTCTCCCAGGAACGCTCGTTTCTTCACGAAACGAGTTGTGGCTGCGGGGCTCCGTGGCAGGCGGACGGGGGTTCCGACCTTCGCTCCGGGACACGTGCCATTCGCTTTCCCCTGCTTGGAGGAGGCCCAGTGCTAATCGCGTCAGCAGCAGATGTCTGCTGACGGTCAAAGACAAAGAGGGAAAGAGAATGATTCGGCCAGGAGTGTCCTGTGGCTTCGCTAGGATGCTACGTTCAGGAGAGGAGCCGTCAGCAGAACGTTTCGTCACAGAGAGGATTGCTGTGCAAAGTGAGGGAAGACTAGGGCCCTTGCCTCGCTCGTTCACCCAGCCTTGGCAAAGGGCAGGCACGGGCAGAGGTCACTTCAGGGCCGTCTCCTGGTGCTTAAGGAAAGCCTTGGAACCCTGCCTACCCTCAGGTCAGCGATGGGGGTGAAAAGCCCGCCGTGAGACGGTGTGGGTCTCCTGGAGTTGGCAGCGTTGCCCTTTCCTTCTGCGGCCGCACTTGGTCGCGAGAACGCTTGTTCCTTCCCGACGCGAGCTGTTGCTGCAGGGGAAAGGTGCAGGCGGGCCGGGTTCCCTCCCGGCCTTCTTCGCTCCAGGACGCGTGCCATTCGCTGTCCCAAGCTGGCAGGAGGCACGGTGCTTGTCGCGTCGGCAGCAGCTGTCTCCTGACTGCCTCAAACAAGCGGGAAGGAGAATGACTCAGCCTAGGGAGTCTTGGAGCACCGACTTGATTCTACGTTCGGGACAGACGCCCTGCGTGGCACGTTGCCTCACAGAGAGGTTTGCTGTGCGCGGTGAGGAAAGTCTGGGACCGTTGTGTCTTTCGTTCCCACAGCCTTGGGATAAAGGGCAGGCGCAGGCTTCGGTCATTTCAGGCCCCTCTCCTTTGGCTTCAGCAAAGCGTTGGAACCCTGTCTACCTTCAGATCAGCGATGTGGGTGACAAGCCCAACGTTCCCCGGTGCTGGTTTCCCAGGGTTTGTAGCGGCGCCCTTTCCTTCTGCCGCCGCCCTTCCTCCTGGGAACGCTTCTGTCCGCCAGAAACCAGTTACTCCCGGAGGGTTACGTGTCAGCCAGACTGGGTTCTCCACCTCCGTTCTAGGACCCGTGCCACTCGCCTTCCCACGCCGTGGAGAGGCACAGTGCTTGTCGCCTCAGGGTCCGAAGTCTCTTGACGGACTGAAAAAGCGGGAAGGAGAGTGATGGAGCCTAGAGAGTCTTGTAGCTCAGATTGGATTCTACACCGAGGACGGAAGACGTCAGCGGTAAGTCTCTCCTCACAGAGGGGTTTGCGTTGCACAGTGAGGCAGTCTGGGGCCCTTGCACCGTTCGTTCACACAGCCTTGGGGTAAAGGTGAGGCTTTGGTCATTGAAGGGGCCCCCTCCCGATGCTGAAGGCGAGCTTCGGAAACCCTGCCTACCTTCAGATCAGCGATGGGGGTGAAAAGCCCGTCGCGACAGGGTGTTGGTTTCCTAGCGTTGGCAGCTTCGCCCTTTGCTTCTGCATGCCGCACTTGCTCCCGAGACCGCTTGTGCCTTCACGAAACGAGTCGTTGCTGCAGGGTTCAGGTGCGGGCGGACCGGGTTCCCTCCCGGCCTTCTTCGCTCCAGGACGCGTGCCATTCGCTGTCCCAAGCTGGCAGGAGGCACGGTGCTTGTCGCGTCGGCAGCAGCTGTCTCCTGACTGCCTCAAACAAGCGGGAAGGAGAATGACTCAGCCTAGGGAGTCTTGGAGCACCGACTTGATTCTACGTTCGGGACAGAAGCCCCGAGTGGAACGTTTCCTCACAGAGAGCTCCGCTGCGCACCGTGAGGGAAGACTGGGAACCCTGCCTTGTTCGTTCACACAGCTTTTGGAAAAGGGGAGGCACGGGCAGGGGTCACTTCAGGGCCGTCTCCTGGTGCTTAAGGAAAGCCTTGGAACCCTGCCTACCCTCAGGTCAGCGATGGGGGTGAAAAGCCCGCCGTGAGACGGTGTGGGTCTCCTGGAGTTGGCAGCGTTGCCCTTTCCTTCTGCGGCCGCACTTGGTCGCGAGAACGCTTGTTCCTTCCCGACGCGAGCTGTTGCTGCAGGGGAAAGGTGCAGGCGGGCCGGGTTCCCTCCCGGCCTTCTTCGCTCCAGGACGCGTGCCATTCGCTGTCCCAAGCTGGCAGGAGGCACGGTGCTTGTCGCGTCGGCAGCAGCTGTCTCCTGACTGCCTCAAACTAGCGGGAAGGAGAATGGGTCAGCCTAGGGAGTCTCGTAGCACCGACTTGGTTCTGTGTTCGGGACAGAAGCCCTGAGTGGAAAGACTCCTCACGGAGCCTTTTGCTGCGCACCGTGAGAGAACACTGGGGCCCCTGTCTCGTTCGTCCACGGAGCCGCGCGAAAAAGCTGAGGCGTGGCCTTTGGTCCTTTTAGGGCCCTCTCCTATTGCTCGGGAAAAGCGTTGGGCACTCTGCCTACCTTCAGATCAGCGACGGGAGGGACACGCCGGTCGTGACAGGGTGGTGGTTTCCTCGGGTTTGCGGTGTCGCCTTGTCCTTCTGCGGCCGCCCTTCTCCCAGGAACGCTCGTTTCTTCACGAAACGAGTTGTGGCTGCGGGGCTCCGTGGCAGGCGGACGGGGGTTCCGACCTTCGCTCCGGGACACGTGCCATTCGCTTTCCCCTGCTTGGAGGAGGCCCAGTGCTAATCGCGTCAGCAGCAGATGTCTGCTGACGGTCAAAGACAAAGAGGGAAAGAGAATGATTCGGCCAGGAGTGTCCTGTGGCTTCGCTAGGATGCTACGTTCAGGAGAGGAGCCGTCAGCAGAACGTTTCGTCACAGAGAGGATTGCTGTGCAAAGTGAGGGAAGACTAGGGCCCTTGCCTCGCTCGTTCACCCAGCCTTGGCAAAGGGCAGGCACGGGCAGAGGTCACTTCAGGGCCGTCTCCTGGTGCTTAAGGAAAGCCTTGGAACCCTGCCTACCCTCAGGTCAGCGATGGGGGTGAAAAGCCCGCCGTGAGACGGTGTGGGTCTCCTGGAGTTGGCAGCGTTGCCCTTTCCTTCTGCGGCCGCACTTGGTCGCGAGAACGCTTGTTCCTTCCCGACGCGAGCTGTTGCTGCAGGGGAAAGGTGCAGGCGGGCCGGGTTCCCTCCCGGCCTTCTTCGCTCCAGGACGCGTGCCATTCGCTGTCCCAAGCTGGCAGGAGGCACGGTGCTTGTCGCGTCGGCAGCAGCTGTCTCCTGACTGCCTCAAACAAGCGGGAAGGAGAATGACTCAGCCTAGGGAGTCTTGGAGCACCGACTTGATTCTACGTTCGGGACAGACGCCCTGCGTGGCACGTTGCCTCACAGAGAGGTTTGCTGTGCGCGGTGAGGAAAGTCTGGGACCGTTGTGTCTTTCGTTCCCACAGCCTTGGGATAAAGGGCAGGCGCAGGCTTCGGTCATTTCAGGCCCCTCTCCTTTGGCTTCAGCAAAGCGTTGGAACCCTGTCTACCTTCAGATCAGCGATGTGGGTGACAAGCCCAACGTTCCCCGGTGCTGGTTTCCCAGGGTTTGTAGCGGCGCCCTTTCCTTCTGCCGCCGCCCTTCCTCCTGGGAACGCTTCTGTCCGCCAGAAACCAGTTACTCCCGGAGGGTTACGTGTCAGCCAGACTGGGTTCTCCACCTCCGTTCTAGGACCCGTGCCACTCGCCTTCCCACGCCGTGGAGAGGCACAGTGCTTGTCGCCTCAGGGTCCGAAGTCTCTTGACGGACTGAAAAAGCGGGAAGGAGAGTGATGGAGCCTAGAGAGTCTTGTAGCTCAGATTGGATTCTACACCGAGGACGGAAGACGTCAGCGGTAAGTCTCTCCTCACAGAGGGGTTTGCGTTGCACAGTGAGGCAGTCTGGGGCCCTTGCACCGTTCGTTCACACAGCCTTGGGGTAAAGGTGAGGCTTTGGTCATTGAAGGGGCCCCCTCCCGATGCTGAAGGCGAGCTTCGGAAACCCTGCCTACCTTCAGATCAGCGATGGGGGTGAAAAGCCCGTCGCGACAGGGTGTTGGTTTCCTAGCGTTGGCAGCTTCGCCCTTTGCTTCTGCATGCCGCACTTGCTCCCGAGACCGCTTGTGCCTTCACGAAACGAGTCGTTGCTGCAGGGTTCAGGTGCGGGCGGACCGGGTTCCCTCCCGGCCTTCTTCGCTCCAGGACGCGTGCCATTCGCTGTCCCAAGCTGGCAGGAGGCACGGTGCTTGTCGCGTCGGCAGCAGCTGTCTCCTGACTGCCTCAAACAAGCGGGAAGGAGAATGACTCAGCCTAGGGAGTCTTGGAGCACCGACTTGATTCTACGTTCGGGACAGAAGCCCCGAGTGGAACGTTTCCTCACAGAGAGCTCCGCTGCGCACCGTGAGGGAAGACTGGGAACCCTGCCTTGTTCGTTCACACAGCTTTTGGAAAAGGGGAGGCACGGGCAGGGGTCACTTCAGGGCCGTCTCCTGGTGCTTAAGGAAAGCCTTGGAACCCTGCCTACCCTCAGGTCAGCGATGGGGGTGAAAAGCCCGCCGTGAGACGGTGTGGGTCTCCTGGAGATGGCAGCGTTGCCCTTTCCTTCTGCGGCCGCACTTGGTCGCGAGAACGCTTGTTCCTTCCCGACGCGAGCTGTTGCTGCAGGGGAAAGGTGCAGGCGGGCCGGGTTCCCTCCCGGCCTTCTTCGCTCCAGGACGCGTGCCATTCGCTGTCCCAAGCTGGCAGGAGGCACGGTGCTTGTCGCGTCGGCAGCAGCTGTCTCCTGACTGCCTCAAACTAGCGGGAAGGAGAATGGGTCAGCCTAGGGAGTCTCGTAGCACCGACTTGGTTCTGTGTTCGGGACAGAAGCCCTGAGTGGAAAGACTCCTCACGGAGCCTTTTGCTGCGCACCGTGAGAGAACACTGGGGCCCCTGTCTCGTTCGTCCACGGAGCCGCGCGAAAAAGCTGAGGCGTGGCCTTTGGTCCTTTTAGGGCCCTCTCCTATTGCTCGGGAAAAGCGTTGGGCACTCTGCCTACCTTCAGATCAGCGACGGGAGGGACACGCCGGTCGTGACAGGGTGGTGGTTTCCTCGGGTTTGCGGTGTCGCCTTGTCCTTCTGCGGCCGCCCTTCTCCCAGGAACGCTCGTTTCTTCACGAAACGAGTTGTGGCTGCGGGGCTCCGTGGCAGGCGGACGGGGGTTCCGACCTTCGCTCCGGGACACGTGCCATTCGCTTTCCCCTGCTTGGAGGAGGCCCAGTGCTAATCGCGTCAGCAGCAGATGTCTGCTGACGGTCAAAGACAAAGAGGGAAAGAGAATGATTCGGCCAGGAGTGTCCTGTGGCTTCGCTAGGATGCTACGTTCAGGAGAGGAGCCGTCAGCAGAACGTTTCGTCACAGAGAGGATTGCTGTGCAAAGTGAGGGAAGACTAGGGCCCTTGCCTCGCTCGTTCACCCAGCCTTGGCAAAGGGCAGGCACGGGCAGAGGTCACTTCAGGGCCGTCTCCTGGTGCTTAAGGAAAGCCTTGGAACCCTGCCTACCCTCAGGTCAGCGATGGGGGTGAAAAGCCCGCCGTGAGACGGTGTGGGTCTCCTGGAGTTGGCAGCGTTGCCCTTTCCTTCTGCGGCCGCACTTGGTCGCGAGAACGCTTGTTCCTTCCCGACGCGAGCTGTTGCTGCAGGGGAAAGGTGCAGGCGGGCCGGGTTCCCTCCCGGCCTTCTTCGCTCCAGGACGCGTGCCATTCGCTGTCCCAAGCTGGCAGGAGGCACGGTGCTTGTCGCGTCGGCAGCAGCTGTCTCCTGACTGCCTCAAACAAGCGGGAAGGAGAATGACTCAGCCTAGGGAGTCTTGGAGCACCGACTTGATTCTACGTTCGGGACAGACGCCCTGCGTGGCACGTTGCCTCACAGAGAGGTTTGCTGTGCGCGGTGAGGAAAGTCTGGGACCGTTGTGTCTTTCGTTCCCACAGCCTTGGGATAAAGGGCAGGCGCAGGCTTCGGTCATTTCAGGCCCCTCTCCTTTGGCTTCAGCAAAGCGTTGGAACCCTGTCTACCTTCAGATCAGCGATGTGGGTGACAAGCCCAACGTTCCCCGGTGCTGGTTTCCCAGGGTTTGTAGCGGCGCCCTTTCCTTCTGCCGCCGCCCTTCCTCCTGGGAACGCTTCTGTCCGCCAGAAACCAGTTACTCCCGGAGGGTTACGTGTCAGCCAGACTGGGTTCTCCACCTCCGTTCTAGGACCCGTGCCACTCGCCTTCCCACGCCGTGGAGAGGCACAGTGCTTGTCGCCTCAGGGTCCGAAGTCTCTTGACGGACTGAAAAAGCGGGAAGGAGAGTGATGGAGCCTAGAGAGTCTTGTAGCTCAGATTGGATTCTACACCGAGGACGGAAGACGTCAGCGGTAAGTCTCTCCTCACAGAGGGGTTTGCGTTGCACAGTGAGGCAGTCTGGGGCCCTTGCACCGTTCGTTCACACAGCCTTGGGGTAAAGGTGAGGCTTTGGTCATTGAAGGGGCCCCCTCCCGATGCTGAAGGCGAGCTTCGGAAACCCTGCCTACCTTCAGATCAGCGATGGGGGTGAAAAGCCCGTCGCGACAGGGTGTTGGTTTCCTAGCGTTGGCAGCTTCGCCCTTTGCTTCTGCATGCCGCACTTGCTCCCGAGACCGCTTGTGCCTTCACGAAACGAGTCGTTGCTGCAGGGTTCAGGTGCGGGCGGACCGGGTTCCCTCCCGGCCTTCTTCGCTCCAGGACGCGTGCCATTCGCTGTCCCAAGCTGGCAGGAGGCACGGTGCTTGTCGCGTCGGCAGCAGCTGTCTCCTGACTGCCTCAAACAAGCGGGAAGGAGAATGACTCAGCCTAGGGAGTCTTGGAGCACCGACTTGATTCTACGTTCGGGACAGAAGCCCCGAGTGGAACGTTTCCTCACAGAGAGCTCCGCTGCGCACCGTGAGGGAAGACTGGGAACCCTGCCTTGTTCGTTCACACAGCTTTTGGAAAAGGGGAGGCACGGGCAGGGGTCACTTCAGGGCCGTCTCCTGGTGCTTAAGGAAAGCCTTGGAACCCTGCCTACCCTCAGGTCAGCGATGGGGGTGAAAAGCCCGCCGTGAGACGGTGTGGGTCTCCTGGAGTTGGCAGCGTTGCCCTTTCCTTCTGCGGCCGCACTTGGTCGCGAGAACGCTTGTTCCTTCCCGACGCGAGCTGTTGCTGCAGGGGAAAGGTGCAGGCGGGCCGGGTTCCCTCCCGGCCTTCTTCGCTCCAGGACGCGTGCCATTCGCTGTCCCAAGCTGGCAGGAGGCACGGTGCTTGTCGCGTCGGCAGCAGCTGTCTCCTGACTGCCTCAAACTAGCGGGAAGGAGAATGGGTCAGCCTAGGGAGTCTCGTAGCACCGACTTGGTTCTGTGTTCGGGACAGAAGCCCTGAGTGGAAAGACTCCTCACGGAGCCTTTTGCTGCGCACCGTGAGAGAACACTGGGGCCCCTGTCTCGTTCGTCCACGGAGCCGCGCGAAAAAGCTGAGGCGTGGCCTTTGGTCCTTTTAGGGCCCTCTCCTATTGCTCGGGAAAAGCGTTGGGCACTCTGCCTACCTTCAGATCAGCGACGGGAGGGACACGCCGGTCGTGACAGGGTGGTGGTTTCCTCGGGTTTGCGGTGTCGCCTTGTCCTTCTGCGGCCGCCCTTCTCCCAGGAACGCTCGTTTCTTCACGAAACGAGTTGTGGCTGCGGGGCTCCGTGGCAGGCGGACGGGGGTTCCGACCTTCGCTCCGGGACACGTGCCATTCGCTTTCCCCTGCTTGGAGGAGGCCCAGTGCTAATCGCGTCAGCAGCAGATGTCTGCTGACGGTCAAAGACAAAGAGGGAAAGAGAATGATTCGGCCAGGAGTGTCCTGTGGCTTCGCTAGGATGCTACGTTCAGGAGAGGAGCCGTCAGCAGAACGTTTCGTCACAGAGAGGATTGCTGTGCAAAGTGAGGGAAGACTAGGGCCCTTGCCTCGCTCGTTCACCCAGCCTTGGCAAAGGGCAGGCACGGGCAGAGGTCACTTCAGGGCCGTCTCCTGGTGCTTAAGGAAAGCCTTGGAACCCTGCCTACCCTCAGGTCAGCGATGGGGGTGAAAAGCCCGCCGTGAGACGGTGTGGGTCTCCTGGAGTTGGCAGCGTTGCCCTTTCCTTCTGCGGCCGCACTTGGTCGCGAGAACGCTTGTTCCTTCCCGACGCGAGCTGTTGCTGCAGGGGAAAGGTGCAGGCGGGCCGGGTTCCCTCCCGGCCTTCTTCGCTCCAGGACGCGTGCCATTCGCTGTCCCAAGCTGGCAGGAGGCACGGTGCTTGTCGCGTCGGCAGCAGCTGTCTCCTGACTGCCTCAAACAAGCGGGAAGGAGAATGACTCAGCCTAGGGAGTCTTGGAGCACCGACTTGATTCTACGTTCGGGACAGACGCCCTGCGTGGCACGTTGCCTCACAGAGAGGTTTGCTGTGCGCGGTGAGGAAAGTCTGGGACCGTTGTGTCTTTCGTTCCCACAGCCTTGGGATAAAGGGCAGGCGCAGGCTTCGGTCATTTCAGGCCCCTCTCCTTTGGCTTCAGCAAAGCGTTGGAACCCTGTCTACCTTCAGATCAGCGATGTGGGTGACAAGCCCAACGTTCCCCGGTGCTGGTTTCCCAGGGTTTGTAGCGGCGCCCTTTCCTTCTGCCGCCGCCCTTCCTCCTGGGAACGCTTCTGTCCGCCAGAAACCAGTTACTCCCGGAGGGTTACGTGTCAGCCAGACTGGGTTCTCCACCTCCGTTCTAGGACCCGTGCCACTCGCCTTCCCACGCCGTGGAGAGGCACAGTGCTTGTCGCCTCAGGGTCCGAAGTCTCTTGACGGACTGAAAAAGCGGGAAGGAGAGTGATGGAGCCTAGAGAGTCTTGTAGCTCAGATTGGATTCTACACCGAGGACGGAAGACGTCAGCGGTAAGTCTCTCCTCACAGAGGGGTTTGCGTTGCACAGTGAGGCAGTCTGGGGCCCTTGCACCGTTCGTTCACACAGCCTTGGGGTAAAGGTGAGGCTTTGGTCATTGAAGGGGCCCCCTCCCGATGCTGAAGGCGAGCTTCGGAAACCCTGCCTACCTTCAGATCAGCGATGGGGGTGAAAAGCCCGTCGCGACAGGGTGTTGGTTTCCTAGCGTTGGCAGCTTCGCCCTTTGCTTCTGCATGCCGCACTTGCTCCCGAGACCGCTTGTGCCTTCACGAAACGAGTCGTTGCTGCAGGGTTCAGGTGCGGGCGGACCGGGTTCCCTCCCGGCCTTCTTCGCTCCAGGACGCGTGCCATTCGCTGTCCCAAGCTGGCAGGAGGCACGGTGCTTGTCGCGTCGGCAGCAGCTGTCTCCTGACTGCCTCAAACAAGCGGGAAGGAGAATGACTCAGCCTAGGGAGTCTTGGAGCACCGACTTGATTCTACGTTCGGGACAGAAGCCCCGAGTGGAACGTTTCCTCACAGAGAGCTCCGCTGCGCACCGTGAGGGAAGACTGGGAACCCTGCCTTGTTCGTTCACACAGCTTTTGGAAAAGGGGAGGCACGGGCAGGGGTCACTTCAGGGCCGTCTCCTGGTGCTTAAGGAAAGCCTTGGAACCCTGCCTACCCTCAGGTCAGCGATGGGGGTGAAAAGCCCGCCGTGAGACGGTGTGGGTCTCCTGGAGTTGGCAGCGTTGCCCTTTCCTTCTGCGGCCGCACTTGGTCGCGAGAACGCTTGTTCCTTCCCGACGCGAGCTGTTGCTGCAGGGGAAAGGTGCAGGCGGGCCGGGTTCCCTCCCGGCCTTCTTCGCTCCAGGACGCGTGCCATTCGCTGTCCCAAGCTGGCAGGAGGCACGGTGCTTGTCGCGTCGGCAGCAGCTGTCTCCTGACTGCCTCAAACTAGCGGGAAGGAGAATGGGTCAGCCTAGGGAGTCTCGTAGCACCGACTTGGTTCTGTGTTCGGGACAGAAGCCCTGAGTGGAAAGACTCCTCACGGAGCCTTTTGCTGCGCACCGTGAGAGAACACTGGGGCCCCTGTCTCGTTCGTCCACGGAGCCGCGCGAAAAAGCTGAGGCGTGGCCTTTGGTCCTTTTAGGGCCCTCTCCTATTGCTCGGGAAAAGCGTTGGGCACTCTGCCTACCTTCAGATCAGCGACGGGAGGGACACGCCGGTCGTGACAGGGTGGTGGTTTCCTCGGGTTTGCGGTGTCGCCTTGTCCTTCTGCGGCCGCCCTTCTCCCAGGAACGCTCGTTTCTTCACGAAACGAGTTGTGGCTGCGGGGCTCCGTGGCAGGCGGACGGGGGTTCCGACCTTCGCTCCGGGACACGTGCCATTCGCTTTCCCCTGCTTGGAGGAGGCCCAGTGCTAATCGCGTCAGCAGCAGATGTCTGCTGACGGTCAAAGACAAAGAGGGAAAGAGAATGATTCGGCCAGGAGTGTCCTGTGGCTTCGCTAGGATGCTACGTTCAGGAGAGGAGCCGTCAGCAGAACGTTTCGTCACAGAGAGGATTGCTGTGCAAAGTGAGGGAAGACTAGGGCCCTTGCCTCGCTCGTTCACCCAGCCTTGGCAAAGGGCAGGCACGGGCAGAGGTCACTTCAGGGCCGTCTCCTGGTGCTTAAGGAAAGCCTTGGAACCCTGCCTACCCTCAGGTCAGCGATGGGGGTGAAAAGCCCGCCGTGAGACGGTGTGGGTCTCCTGGAGTTGGCAGCGTTGCCCTTTCCTTCTGCGGCCGCACTTGGTCGCGAGAACGCTTGTTCCTTCCCGACGCGAGCTGTTGCTGCAGGGGAAAGGTGCAGGCGGGCCGGGTTCCCTCCCGGCCTTCTTCGCTCCAGGACGCGTGCCATTCGCTGTCCCAAGCTGGCAGGAGGCACGGTGCTTGTCGCGTCGGCAGCAGCTGTCTCCTGACTGCCTCAAACAAGCGGGAAGGAGAATGACTCAGCCTAGGGAGTCTTGGAGCACCGACTTGATTCTACGTTCGGGACAGACGCCCTGCGTGGCACGTTGCCTCACAGAGAGGTTTGCTGTGCGCGGTGAGGAAAGTCTGGGACCGTTGTGTCTTTCGTTCCCACAGCCTTGGGATAAAGGGCAGGCGCAGGCTTCGGTCATTTCAGGCCCCTCTCCTTTGGCTTCAGCAAAGCGTTGGAACCCTGTCTACCTTCAGATCAGCGATGTGGGTGACAAGCCCAACGTTCCCCGGTGCTGGTTTCCCAGGGTTTGTAGCGGCGCCCTTTCCTTCTGCCGCCGCCCTTCCTCCTGGGAACGCTTCTGTCCGCCAGAAACCAGTTACTCCCGGAGGGTTACGTGTCAGCCAGACTGGGTTCTCCACCTCCGTTCTAGGACCCGTGCCACTCGCCTTCCCACGCCGTGGAGAGGCACAGTGCTTGTCGCCTCAGGGTCCGAAGTCTCTTGACGGACTGAAAAAGCGGGAAGGAGAGTGATGGAGCCTAGAGAGTCTTGTAGCTCAGATTGGATTCTACACCGAGGACGGAAGACGTCAGCGGTAAGTCTCTCCTCACAGAGGGGTTTGCGTTGCACAGTGAGGCAGTCTGGGGCCCTTGCACCGTTCGTTCACACAGCCTTGGGGTAAAGGTGAGGCTTTGGTCATTGAAGGGGCCCCCTCCCGATGCTGAAGGCGAGCTTCGGAAACCCTGCCTACCTTCAGATCAGCGATGGGGGTGAAAAGCCCGTCGCGACAGGGTGTTGGTTTCCTAGCGTTGGCAGCTTCGCCCTTTGCTTCTGCATGCCGCACTTGCTCCCGAGACCGCTTGTGCCTTCACGAAACGAGTCGTTGCTGCAGGGTTCAGGTGCGGGCGGACCGGGTTCCCTCCCGGCCTTCTTCGCTCCAGGACGCGTGCCATTCGCTGTCCCAAGCTGGCAGGAGGCACGGTGCTTGTCGCGTCGGCAGCAGCTGTCTCCTGACTGCCTCAAACAAGCGGGAAGGAGAATGACTCAGCCTAGGGAGTCTTGGAGCACCGACTTGATTCTACGTTCGGGACAGAAGCCCCGAGTGGAACGTTTCCTCACAGAGAGCTCCGCTGCGCACCGTGAGGGAAGACTGGGAACCCTGCCTTGTTCGTTCACACAGCTTTTGGAAAAGGGGAGGCACGGGCAGGGGTCACTTCAGGGCCGTCTCCTGGTGCTTAAGGAAAGCCTTGGAACCCTGCCTACCCTCAGGTCAGCGATGGGGGTGAAAAGCCCGCCGTGAGACGGTGTGGGTCTCCTGGAGTTGGCAGCGTTGCCCTTTCCTTCTGCGGCCGCACTTGGTCGCGAGAACGCTTGTTCCTTCCCGACGCGAGCTGTTGCTGCAGGGGAAAGGTGCAGGCGGGCCGGGTTCCCTCCCGGCCTTCTTCGCTCCAGGACGCGTGCCATTCGCTGTCCCAAGCTGGCAGGAGGCACGGTGCTTGTCGCGTCGGCAGCAGCTGTCTCCTGACTGCCTCAAACAAGCGGGAAGGAGAATGACTCAGCCTAGGGAGTCTTGGAGCACCGACTTGATTCTACGTTCGGGACAGAAGCCCCGAGTGGAACGTTTCCTCACAGAGAGCTCCGCTGCGCACCGTGAGGGAAGACTGGGAACCCTGCCTTGTTCGTTCACACAGCTTTTGGAAAAGGGGAGGCACGGGCAGGGGTCACTTCAGGGCCGTCTCCTGGTGCTTAAGGAAAGCCTTGGAACCCTGCCTACCCTCAGGTCAGCGATGGGGGTGAAAAGCCCGCCGTGAGACGGTGTGGGTCTCCTGGAGTTGGCAGCGTTGCCCTTTCCTTCTGCGGCCGCACTTGGTCGCGAGAACGCTTGTTCCTTCCCGACGCGAGCTGTTGCTGCAGGGGAAAGGTGCAGGCGGGCCGGGTTCCCTCCCGGCCTTCTTCGCTCCAGGACGCGTGCCATTCGCTGTCCCAAGCTGGCAGGAGGCACGGTGCTTGTCGCGTCGGCAGCAGCTGTCTCCTGACTGCCTCAAACTAGCGGGAAGGAGAATGGGTCAGCCTAGGGAGTCTCGTAGCACCGACTTGGTTCTGTGTTCGGGACAGAAGCCCTGAGTGGAAAGACTCCTCACGGAGCCTTTTGCTGCGCACCGTGAGAGAACACTGGGGCCCCTGTCTCGTTCGTCCACGGAGCCGCGCGAAAAAGCTGAGGCGTGGCCTTTGGTCCTTTTAGGGCCCTCTCCTATTGCTCGGGAAAAGCGTTGGGCACTCTGCCTACCTTCAGATCAGCGACGGGAGGGACACGCCGGTCGTGACAGGGTGGTGGTTTCCTCGGGTTTGCGGTGTCGCCTTGTCCTTCTGCGGCCGCCCTTCTCCCAGGAACGCTCGTTTCTTCACGAAACGAGTTGTGGCTGCGGGGCTCCGTGGCAGGCGGACGGGGGTTCCGACCTTCGCTCCGGGACACGTGCCATTCGCTTTCCCCTGCTTGGAGGAGGCCCAGTGCTAATCGCGTCAGCAGCAGATGTCTGCTGACGGTCAAAGACAAAGAGGGAAAGAGAATGATTCGGCCAGGAGTGTCCTGTGGCTTCGCTAGGATGCTACGTTCAGGAGAGGAGCCGTCAGCAGAACGTTTCGTCACAGAGAGGATTGCTGTGCAAAGTGAGGGAAGACTAGGGCCCTTGCCTCGCTCGTTCACCCAGCCTTGGCAAAGGGCAGGCACGGGCAGAGGTCACTTCAGGGCCGTCTCCTGGTGCTTAAGGAAAGCCTTGGAACCCTGCCTACCCTCAGGTCAGCGATGGGGGTGAAAAGCCCGCCGTGAGACGGTGTGGGTCTCCTGGAGTTGGCAGCGTTGCCCTTTCCTTCTGCGGCCGCACTTGGTCGCGAGAACGCTTGTTCCTTCCCGACGCGAGCTGTTGCTGCAGGGGAAAGGTGCAGGCGGGCCGGGTTCCCTCCCGGCCTTCTTCGCTCCAGGACGCGTGCCATTCGCTGTCCCAAGCTGGCAGGAGGCACGGTGCTTGTCGCGTCGGCAGCAGCTGTCTCCTGACTGCCTCAAACAAGCGGGAAGGAGAATGACTCAGCCTAGGGAGTCTTGGAGCACCGACTTGATTCTACGTTCGGGACAGACGCCCTGCGTGGCACGTTGCCTCACAGAGAGGTTTGCTGTGCGCGGTGAGGAAAGTCTGGGACCGTTGTGTCTTTCGTTCCCACAGCCTTGGGATAAAGGGCAGGCGCAGGCTTCGGTCATTTCAGGCCCCTCTCCTTTGGCTTCAGCAAAGCGTTGGAACCCTGTCTACCTTCAGATCAGCGATGTGGGTGACAAGCCCAACGTTCCCCGGTGCTGGTTTCCCAGGGTTTGTAGCGGCGCCCTTTCCTTCTGCCGCCGCCCTTCCTCCTGGGAACGCTTCTGTCCGCCAGAAACCAGTTACTCCCGGAGGGTTACGTGTCAGCCAGACTGGGTTCTCCACCTCCGTTCTAGGACCCGTGCCACTCGCCTTCCCACGCCGTGGAGAGGCACAGTGCTTGTCGCCTCAGGGTCCGAAGTCTCTTGACGGACTGAAAAAGCGGGAAGGAGAGTGATGGAGCCTAGAGAGTCTTGTAGCTCAGATTGGATTCTACACCGAGGACGGAAGACGTCAGCGGTAAGTCTCCTCACAGAGGGGTTTGCGTTGCACAGTGAGGCAGTCTGGGGCCCTTGCACCGTTCGTTCACACAGCCTTGGGGTTAAGGTGAGGCTTTGGTCATTGAAGGGGCCCCCTCCCGATGCTGAAGGCGAGCTTCGGAAACCCTGCCTACCTTCAGATCAGCGATGGGGGTGAAAAGCCCGTCGCGACAGGGTGTTGGTGTCCTAGCGTTGGCAGCTTCGCCCTTTGCTTCTGCATGCCGCACTTGCTCCCGAGACCGCTTGTGCCTTCACGAAACGAGTCGTTGCTGCAGGGTTCAGGTGCGGGCGGACCAGGTTCCCTCCCGGCCTTCTTCGCTCCAGGACGCGTGCCATTCGCTGTCCCAAGCTGGCAGGAGGCACGGTGCTTGTCGCGTCGGCAGCAGCTGTCTCCTGACTGCCTCAAACAAGCGGGAAGGAGAATGACTCAGCCTAGGGAGTCTTGGAGCACCGACTTGGTTCTACGTTCGGGACAGAAGCCCCGAGTGGAACGTTTCCTCACAGAGAGCTCCGCTGCGCACCGTGAGGGAAGACTGGGAACCCTGCCTTGTTCGTTCACACAGCTTTTGGAAAAGGGGAGGCACGGGCAGGGGTCACTTCAGGGCCGTCTCCTGGTGCTTAAGGAAAGCCTTGGAACCCTGCCTACCCTCAGGTCAGCGATGGGGGTGAAAAGCCCGCCGTGAGACGGTGTGGGTCTCCTGGAGTTGGCAGCGTTGCCCTTTCCTTCTGCGGCCGCACTTGGTCACGAGAACGCTTGTTCCTTCCCGACGCGAGCTGTTGCTGCAGGGGAAAGGTGCAGGCGGGCCGGGTTCCCTCCCGGCCTTCTTCGCTCCAGGACGCGTGCCATTCGCTGTCCCAAGCTGGCAGGAGGCACGGTGCTTGTCGCGTCGGCAGCAGCTGTCTCCTGACTGCCTCAAACTAGCGGGAAGGAGAATGGGTCAGCCTAGGGAGTCTCGTAGCACCGACTTGGTTCTGTGTTCGGGACAGAAGCCCTGAGTGGAAAGACTCCTCACGGAGCCTTTTGCTGCGCACCGTGAGAGAACACTGGGGCCCCTGTCTCGTTCGTCCACGGAGCCGCGCGAAAAAGCTGAGGCGTGGCCTTTGGTCCTTTTAGGGCCCTCTCCTATTGCTCGGGAAAAGCGTTGGGCACTCTGCCTACCTTCAGATCAGCGACGGGAGGGACACGCCGGTCGTGACAGGGTGGTGGTTTCCTCGGGTTTGCGGTGTCGCCTTGTCCTTCTGCGGCCGCCCTTCTCCCAGGAACGCTCGTTTCTTCACGAAACGAGTTGTGGCTGCGGGGCTCCGTGGCAGGCGGACGGGGGTTCCGACCTTCGCTCCGGGACACGTGCCATTCGCTTTCCCCTGCTTGGAGGAGGCCCAGTGCTAATCGCGTCAGCAGCAGATGTCTGCTGACGGTCAAAGACAAAGAGGGAAAGAGAATGATTCGGCCAGGAGTGTCCTGTGGCTTCGCTAGGATGCTACGTTCAGGAGAGGAGCCGTCAGCAGAACGTTTCGTCACAGAGAGGATTGCTGTGCAAAGTGAGGGAAGACTAGGGCCCTTGCCTCGCTCGTTCACCCAGCCTTGGCAAAGGGCAGGCACGGGCAGAGGTCACTTCAGGGCCGTCTCCTGGTGCTTAAGGAAAGCCTTGGAACCCTGCCTACCCTCAGGTCAGCGATGGGGGTGAAAAGCCCGCCGTGAGACGGTGTGGGTCTCCTGGAGTTGGCAGCGTTGCCCTTTCCTTCTGCGGCCGCACTTGGTCGCGAGAACGCTTGTTCCTTCCCGACGCGAGCTGTTGCTGCAGGGGAAAGGTGCAGGCGGGCCGGGTTCCCTCCCGGCCTTCTTCGCTCCAGGACGCGTGCCATTCGCTGTCCCAAGCTGGCAGGAGGCACGGTGCTTGTCGCGTCGGCAGCAGCTGTCTCCTGACTGCCTCAAACAAGCGGGAAGGAGAATGACTCAGCCTAGGGAGTCTTGGAGCACCGACTTGATTCTACGTTCGGGACAGACGCCCTGCGTGGCACGTTGCCTCACAGAGAGGTTTGCTGTGCGCGGTGAGGAAAGTCTGGGACCGTTGTGTCTTTCGTTCCCACAGCCTTGGGATAAAGGGCAGGCGCAGGCTTCGGTCATTTCAGGCCCCTCTCCTTTGGCTTCAGCAAAGCGTTGGAACCCTGTCTACCTTCAGATCAGCGATGTGGGTGACAAGCCCAACGTTCCCCGGTGCTGGTTTCCCAGGGTTTGTAGCGGCGCCCTTTCCTTCTGCCGCCGCCCTTCCTCCTGGGAACGCTTCTGTCCGCCAGAAACCAGTTACTCCCGGAGGGTTACGTGTCAGCCAGACTGGGTTCTCCACCTCCGTTCTAGGACCCGTGCCACTCGCCTTCCCACGCCGTGGAGAGGCACAGTGCTTGTCGCCTCAGGGTCCGAAGTCTCTTGACGGACTGAAAAAGCGGGAAGGAGAGTGATGGAGCCTAGAGAGTCTTGTAGCTCAGATTGGATTCTACACCGAGGACGGAAGACGTCAGCGGTAAGTCTCCTCACAGAGGGGTTTGCGTTGCACAGTGAGGCAGTCTGGGGCCCTTGCACCGTTCGTTCACACAGCCTTGGGGTTAAGGTGAGGCTTTGGTCATTGAAGGGGCCCCCTCCCGATGCTGAAGGCGAGCTTCGGAAACCCTGCCTACCTTCAGATCAGCGATGGGGGTGAAAAGCCCGTCGCGACAGGGTGTTGGTGTCCTAGCGTTGGCAGCTTCGCCCTTTGCTTCTGCATGCCGCACTTGCTCCCGAGACCGCTTGTGCCTTCACGAAACGAGTCGTTGCTGCAGGGTTCAGGTGCGGGCGGACCGGGTTCCCTCCCGGCCTTCTTCGCTCCAGGACGCGTGCCATTCGCTGTCCCAAGCTGGCAGGAGGCACGGTGCTTGTCGCGTCGGCAGCAGCTGTCTCCTGACTGCCTCAAACAAGCGGGAAGGAGAATGACTCAGCCTAGGGAGTCTTGGAGCACCGACTTGATTCTACGTTCGGGACAGAAGCCCCGAGTGGAACGTTTCCTCACAGAGAGCTCCGCTGCGCACCGTGAGGGAAGACTGGGAACCCTGCCTTGTTCGTTCACACAGCTTTTGGAAAAGGGGAGGCACGGGCAGGGGTCACTTCAGGGCCGTCTCCTGGTGCTTAAGGAAAGCCTTGGAACCCTGCCTACCCTCAGGTCAGCGATGGGGGTGAAAAGCCCGCCGTGAGACGGTGTGGGTCTCCTGGAGTTGGCAGCGTTGCCCTTTCCTTCTGCGGCCGCACTTGGTCGCGAGAACGCTTGTTCCTTCCCGACGCGAGCTGTTGCTGCAGGGGAAAGGTGCAGGCGGGCCGGGTTCCCTCCCGGCCTTCTTCGCTCCAGGACGCGTGCCATTCGCTGTCCCAAGCTGGCAGGAGGCACGGTGCTTGTCGCGTCGGCAGCAGCTGTCTCCTGACTGCCTCAAACTAGCGGGAAGGAGAATGGGTCAGCCTAGGGAGTCTCGTAGCACCGACTTGGTTCTGTGTTCGGGACAGAAGCCCTGAGTGGAAAGACTCCTCACGGAGCCTTTTGCTGCGCACCGTGAGAGAACACTGGGGCCCCTGTCTCGTTCGTCCACGGAGCCGCGCGAAAAAGCTGAGGCGTGGCCTTTGGTCCTTTTAGGGCCCTCTCCTATTGCTCGGGAAAAGCGTTGGGCACTCTGCCTACCTTCAGATCAGCGACGGGAGGGACACGCCGGTCGTGACAGGGTGGTGGTTTCCTCGGGTTTGCGGTGTCGCCTTGTCCTTCTGCGGCCGCCCTTCTCCCAGGAACGCTCGTTTCTTCACGAAACGAGTTGTGGCTGCGGGGCTCCGTGGCAGGCGGACGGGGGTTCCGACCTTCGCTCCGGGACACGTGCCATTCGCTTTCCCCTGCTTGGAGGAGGCCCAGTGCTAATCGCGTCAGCAGCAGATGTCTGCTGACGGTCAAAGACAAAGAGGGAAAGAGAATGATTCGGCCAGGAGTGTCCTGTGGCTTCGCTAGGATGCTACGTTCAGGAGAGGAGCCGTCAGCAGAACGTTTCGTCACAGAGAGGATTGCTGTGCAAAGTGAGGGAAGACTAGGGCCCTTGCCTCGCTCGTTCACCCAGCCTTGGCAAAGGGCAGGCACGGGCAGAGGTCACTTCAGGGCCGTCTCCTGGTGCTTAAGGAAAGCCTTGGAACCCTGCCTACCCTCAGGTCAGCGATGGGGGTGAAAAGCCCGCCGTGAGACGGTGTGGGTCTCCTGGAGTTGGCAGCGTTGCCCTTTCCTTCTGCGGCCGCACTTGGTCGCGAGAACGCTTGTTCCTTCCCGACGCGAGCTGTTGCTGCAGGGGAAAGGTGCAGGCGGGCCGGGTTCCCTCCCGGCCTTCTTCGCTCCAGGACGCGTGCCATTCGCTGTCCCAAGCTGGCAGGAGGCACGGTGCTTGTCGCGTCGGCAGCAGCTGTCTCCTGACTGCCTCAAACAAGCGGGAAGGAGAATGACTCAGCCTAGGGAGTCTTGGAGCACCGACTTGATTCTACGTTCGGGACAGACGCCCTGCGTGGCACGTTGCCTCACAGAGAGGTTTGCTGTGCGCGGTGAGGAAAGTCTGGGACCGTTGTGTCTTTCGTTCCCACAGCCTTGGGATAAAGGGCAGGCGCAGGCTTCGGTCATTTCAGGCCCCTCTCCTTTGGCTTCAGCAAAGCGTTGGAACCCTGTCTACCTTCAGATCAGCGATGTGGGTGACAAGCCCAACGTTCCCCGGTGCTGGTTTCCCAGGGTTTGTAGCGGCGCCCTTTCCTTCTGCCGCCGCCCTTCCTCCTGGGAACGCTTCTGTCCGCCAGAAACCAGTTACTCCCGGAGGGTTACGTGTCAGCCAGACTGGGTTCTCCACCTCCGTTCTAGGACCCGTGCCACTCGCCTTCCCACGCCGTGGAGAGGCACAGTGCTTGTCGCCTCAGGGTCCGAAGTCTCTTGACGGACTGAAAAAGCGGGAAGGAGAGTGATGGAGCCTAGAGAGTCTTGTAGCTCAGATTGGATTCTACACCGAGGACGGAAGACGTCAGCGGTAAGTCTCCTCACAGAGGGGTTTGCGTTGCACAGTGAGGCAGTCTGGGGCCCTTGCACCGTTCGTTCACACAGCCTTGGGGTTAAGGTGAGGCTTTGGTCATTGAAGGGGCCCCCTCCCGATGCTGAAGGCGAGCTTTGGAAACCCTGCCTACCTTCAGATCAGCGATGGGGGTGAAAAGCCCGTCGCGACAGGGTGTTGGTGTCCTAGCGTTGGCAGCTTCGCCCTTTGCTTCTGCATGCCGCACTTGCTCCCGAGACCGCTTGTGCCTTCACGAAACGAGTCGTTGCTGCAGGGTTCAGGTGCGGGCGGACCAGGTTCCCTCCCGGCCTTCTTCGCTCCAGGACGCGTGCCATTCGCTGTCCCAAGCTGGCAGGAGGCACGGTGCTTGTCGCGTCGGCAGCAGCTGTCTCCTGACTGCCTCAAACAAGCGGGAAGGAGAATGACTCAGCCTAGGGAGTCTTGGAGCACCGACTTGATTCTACGTTCGGGACAGACGCCCTGCGTGGCACGTTGCCTCACAGAGAGGTTTGCTGTGCGCGGTGAGGAAAGTCTGGGACCGTTGTGTCTTTCGTTCCCACAGCCTTGGGATAAAGGGCAGGCGCAGGCTTCGGTCATTTCAGGCCCCTCTCCTTTGGCTTCAGCAAAGCGTTGGAACCCTGTCTACCTTCAGATCAGCGATGTGGGTGACAAGCCCAACGTTCCCCGGTGCTGGTTTCCCAGGGTTTGTAGCGGCGCCCTTTCCTTCTGCCGCCGCCCTTCCTCCTGGGAACGCTTCTGTCCGCCAGAAACCAGTTACTCCCGGAGGGTTACGTGTCAGCCAGACTGGGTTCTCCACCTCCGTTCTAGGACCCGTGCCACTCGCCTTCCCACGCCGTGGAGAGGCACAGTGCTTGTCGCCTCAGGGTCCGAAGTCTCTTGACGGACTGAAAAAGCGGGAAGGAGAGTGATGGAGCCTAGAGAGTCTTGTAGCTCAGATTGGATTCTACACCGAGGACGGAAGACGTCAGCGGTAAGTCTCCTCACAGAGGGGTTTGCGTTGCACAGTGAGGCAGTCTGGGGCCCTTGCACCGTTCGTTCACACAGCCTTGGGGTTAAGGTGAGGCTTTGGTCATTGAAGGGGCCCCCTCCCGATGCTGAAGGCGAGCTTCGGAAACCCTGCCTACCTTCAGATCAGCGATGGGGGTGAAAAGCCCGTCGCGACAGGGTGTTGGTTTCCTAGCGTTGGCAGCTTCGCCCTTTGCTTCTGCATGCCGCACTTGCTCCCGAGACCGCTTGTGCCTTCACGAAACGAGTCGTTGCTGCAGGGTTCAGGTGCGGGCGGACCGGGTTCCCTCCCGGCCTTCTTCGCTCCAGGACGCGTGCCATTCGCTGTCCCAAGCTGGCAGGAGGCACGGTGCTTGTCGCGTCGGCAGCAGCTGTCTCCTGACTGCCTCAAACAAGCGGGAAGGAGAATGACTCAGCCTAGGGAGTCTTGGAGCACCGACTTGATTCTACGTTCGGGACAGAAGCCCCGAGTGGAACGTTTCCTCACAGAGAGCTCCGCTGCGCACCGTGAGGGAAGACTGGGAACCCTGCCTTGTTCGTTCACACAGCTTTTGGAAAAGGGGAGGCACGGGCAGGGGTCACTTCAGGGCCGTCTCCTGGTGCTTAAGGAAAGCCTTGGAACCCTGCCTACCCTCAGGTCAGCGATGGGGGTGAAAAGCCCGCCGTGAGACGGTGTGGGTCTCCTGGAGTTGGCAGCGTTGCCCTTTCCTTCTGCGGCCGCACTTGGTCGCGAGAACGCTTGTTCCTTCCCGACGCGAGCTGTTGCTGCAGGGGAAAGGTGCAGGCGGGCCGGGTTCCCTCCCGGCCTTCTTCGCTCCAGGACGCGTGCCATTCGCTGTCCCAAGCTGGCAGGAGGCACGGTGCTTGTCGCGTCGGCAGCAGCTGTCTCCTGACTGCCTCAAACTAGCGGGAAGGAGAATGGGTCAGCCTAGGGAGTCTCGTAGCACCGACTTGGTTCTGTGTTCGGGACAGAAGCCCTGAGTGGAAAGACTCCTCACGGAGCCTTTTGCTGCGCACCGTGAGAGAACACTGGGGCCCCTGTCTCGTTCGTCCACGGAGCCGCGCGAAAAAGCTGAGGCGTGGCCTTTGGTCCTTTTAGGGCCCTCTCCTATTGCTCGGGAAAAGCGTTGGGCACTCTGCCTACCTTCAGATCAGCGACGGGAGGGACACGCCGGTCGTGACAGGGTGGTGGTTTCCTCGGGTTTGCGGTGTCGCCTTGTCCTTCTGCGGCCGCCCTTCTCCCAGGAACGCTCGTTTCTTCACGAAACGAGTTGTGGCTGCGGGGCTCCGTGGCAGGCGGACGGGGGTTCCGACCTTCGCTCCGGGACACGTGCCATTCGCTTTCCCCTGCTTGGAGGAGGCCCAGTGCTAATCGCGTCAGCAGCAGATGTCTGCTGACGGTCAAAGACAAAGAGGGAAAGAGAATGATTCGGCCAGGAGTGTCCTGTGGCTTCGCTAGGATGCTACGTTCAGGAGAGGAGCCGTCAGCAGAACGTTTCGTCACAGAGAGGATTGCTGTGCAAAGTGAGGGAAGACTAGGGCCCTTGCCTCGCTCGTTCACCCAGCCTTGGCAAAGGGCAGGCACGGGCAGAGGTCACTTCAGGGCCGTCTCCTGGTGCTTAAGGAAAGCCTTGGAACCCTGCCTACCCTCAGGTCAGCGATGGGGGTGAAAAGCCCGCCGTGAGACGGTGTGGGTCTCCTGGAGTTGGCAGCGTTGCCCTTTCCTTCTGCGGCCGCACTTGGTCGCGAGAACGCTTGTTCCTTCCCGACGCGAGCTGTTGCTGCAGGGGAAAGGTGCAGGCGGGCCGGGTTCCCTCCCGGCCTTCTTCGCTCCAGGACGCGTGCCATTCGCTGTCCCAAGCTGGCAGGAGGCACGGTGCTTGTCGCGTCGGCAGCAGCTGTCTCCTGACTGCCTCAAACAAGCGGGAAGGAGAATGACTCAGCCTAGGGAGTCTTGGAGCACCGACTTGATTCTACGTTCGGGACAGACGCCCTGCGTGGCACGTTGCCTCACAGAGAGGTTTGCTGTGCGCGGTGAGGAAAGTCTGGGACCGTTGTGTCTTTCGTTCCCACAGCCTTGGGATAAAGGGCAGGCGCAGGCTTCGGTCATTTCAGGCCCCTCTCCTTTGGCTTCAGCAAAGCGTTGGAACCCTGTCTACCTTCAGATCAGCGATGTGGGTGACAAGCCCAACGTTCCCCGGTGCTGGTTTCCCAGGGTTTGTAGCGGCGCCCTTTCCTTCTGCCGCCGCCCTTCCTCCTGGGAACGCTTCTGTCCGCCAGAAACCAGTTACTCCCGGAGGGTTACGTGTCAGCCAGACTGGGTTCTCCACCTCCGTTCTAGGACCCGTGCCACTCGCCTTCCCACGCCGTGGAGAGGCACAGTGCTTGTCGCCTCAGGGTCCGAAGTCTCTTGACGGACTGAAAAAGCGGGAAGGAGAGTGATGGAGCCTAGAGAGTCTTGTAGCTCAGATTGGATTCTACACCGAGGACGGAAGACGTCAGCGGTAAGTCTCCTCACAGAGGGGTTTGCGTTGCACAGTGAGGCAGTCTGGGGCCCTTGCACCGTTCGTTCACACAGCCTTGGGGTTAAGGTGAGGCTTTGGTCATTGAAGGGGCCCCCTCCCGATGCTGAAGGCGAGCTTTGGAAACCCTGCCTACCTTCAGATCAGCGATGGGGGTGAAAAGCCCGTCGCGACAGGGTGTTGGTGTCCTAGCGTTGGCAGCTTCGCCCTTTGCTTCTGCATGCCGCACTTGCTCCCGAGACCGCTTGTGCCTTCACGAAACGAGTCGTTGCTGCAGGGTTCAGGTGCGGGCGGACCAGGTTCCCTCCCGGCCTTCTTCGCTCCAGGACGCGTGCCATTCGCTGTCCCAAGCTGGCAGGAGGCACGGTGCTTGTCGCGTCGGCAGCAGCTGTCTCCTGACTGCCTCAAACAAGCGGGAAGGAGAATGACTCAGCCTAGGGAGTCTTGGAGCACCGACTTGATTCTACGTTCGGGACAGAAGCCCCGAGTGGAACGTTTCCTCACAGAGAGCTCCGCTGCGCACCGTGAGGGAAGACTGGGAACCCTGCCTTGTTCGTTCACACAGCTTTTGGAAAAGGGGAGGCACGGGCAGGGGTCACTTCAGGGCCGTCTCCTGGTGCTTAAGGAAAGCCTTGGAACCCTGCCTACCCTCAGGTCAGCGATGGGGGTGAAAAGCCCGCCGTGAGACGGTGTGGGTCTCCTGGAGTTGGCAGCGTTGCCCTTTCCTTCTGCGGCCGCACTTGGTCGCGAGAACGCTTGTTCCTTCCCGACGCGAGCTGTTGCTGCAGGGGAAAGGTGCAGGCGGGCCGGGTTCCCTCCCGGCCTTCTTCGCTCCAGGACGCGTGCCATTCGCTGTCCCAAGCTGGCAGGAGGCACGGTGCTTGTCGCGTCGGCAGCAGCTGTCTCCTGACTGCCTCAAACTAGCGGGAAGGAGAATGGGTCAGCCTAGGGAGTCTCGTAGCACCGACTTGGTTCTGTGTTCGGGACAGAAGCCCTGAGTGGAAAGACTCCTCACGGAGCCTTTTGCTGCGCACCGTGAGAGAACACTGGGGCCCCTGTCTCGTTCGTCCACGGAGCCGCGCGAAAAAGCTGAGGCGTGGCCTTTGGTCCTTTTAGGGCCCTCTCCTATTGCTCGGGAAAAGCGTTGGGCACTCTGCCTACCTTCAGATCAGCGACGGGAGGGACACGCCGGTCGTGACAGGGTGGTGGTTTCCTCGGGTTTGCGGTGTCGCCTTGTCCTTCTGCGGCCGCCCTTCTCCCAGGAACGCTCGTTTCTTCACGAAACGAGTTGTGGCTGCGGGGCTCCGTGGCAGGCGGACGGGGGTTCCGACCTTCGCTCCGGGACACGTGCCATTCGCTTTCCCCTGCTTGGAGGAGGCCCAGTGCTAATCGCGTCAGCAGCAGATGTCTGCTGACGGTCAAAGACAAAGAGGGAAAGAGAATGATTCGGCCAGGAGTGTCCTGTGGCTTCGCTAGGATGCTACGTTCAGGAGAGGAGCCGTCAGCAGAACGTTTCGTCACAGAGAGGATTGCTGTGCAAAGTGAGGGAAGACTAGGGCCCTTGCCTCGCTCGTTCACCCAGCCTTGGCAAAGGGCAGGCACGGGCAGAGGTCACTTCAGGGCCGTCTCCTGGTGCTTAAGGAAAGCCTTGGAACCCTGCCTACCCTCAGGTCAGCGATGGGGGTGAAAAGCCCGCCGTGAGACGGTGTGGGTCTCCTGGAGTTGGCAGCGTTGCCCTTTCCTTCTGCGGCCGCACTTGGTCGCGAGAACGCTTGTTCCTTCCCGACGCGAGCTGTTGCTGCAGGGGAAAGGTGCAGGCGGGCCGGGTTCCCTCCCGGCCTTCTTCGCTCCAGGACGCGTGCCATTCGCTGTCCCAAGCTGGCAGGAGGCACGGTGCTTGTCGCGTCGGCAGCAGCTGTCTCCTGACTGCCTCAAACTAGCGGGAAGGAGAATGGGTCAGCCTAGGGAGTCTCGTAGCACCGACTTGGTTCTGTGTTCGGGACAGAAGCCCTGAGTGGAAAGACTCCTCACGGAGCCTTTTGCTGCGCACCGTGAGAGAACACTGGGGCCCCTGTCTCGTTCGTCCACGGAGCCGCGCGAAAAAGCTGAGGCGTGGCCTTTGGTCCTTTTAGGGCCCTCTCCTATTGCTCGGGAAAAGCGTTGGGCACTCTGCCTACCTTCAGATCAGCGACGGGAGGGACACGCCGGTCGTGACAGGGTGGTGGTTTCCTCGGGTTTGCGGTGTCGCCTTGTCCTTCTGCGGCCGCCCTTCTCCCAGGAACGCTCGTTTCTTCACGAAACGAGTTGTGGCTGCGGGGCTCCGTGGCAGGCGGACGGGGGTTCCGACCTTCGCTCCGGGACACGTGCCATTCGCTTTCCCCTGCTTGGAGGAGGCCCAGTGCTAATCGCGTCAGCAGCAGATGTCTGCTGACGGTCAAAGACAAAGAGGGAAAGAGAATGATTCGGCCAGGAGTGTCCTGTGGCTTCGCTAGGATGCTACGTTCAGGAGAGGAGCCGTCAGCAGAACGTTTCGTCACAGAGAGGATTGCTGTGCAAAGTGAGGGAAGACTAGGGCCCTTGCCTCGCTCGTTCACCCAGCCTTGGCAAAGGGCAGGCACGGGCAGAGGTCACTTCAGGGCCGTCTCCTGGTGCTTAAGGAAAGCCTTGGAACCCTGCCTACCCTCAGGTCAGCGATGGGGGTGAAAAGCCCGCCATGAGACGGTGTGGGTCTCCTGGAGTTGGCAGCGTTGCCCTTTCCTTCTGCGGCCGCACTTGGTCGCGAGAACGCTTGTTCCTTCCCGACGCGAGCTGTTGCTGCAGGGGAAAGGTGCAGGCGGGCCGGGTTCCCTCCCGGCCTTCTTCGCTCCAGGACGCGTGCCATTCGCTGTCCCAAGCTGGCAGGAGGCACGGTGCTTGTCGCGTCGGCAGCAGCTGTCTCCTGACTGCCTCAAACAAGCGGGAAGGAGAATGACTCAGCCTAGGGAGTCTTGGAGCACCGACTTAATTCTACGTTCGGGACAGACGCCCTGCGTGGCACGTTGCCTTACAGAGAGGTTTGCTGTGCTCGGTGAGGAAAGTCTGGGACCGTTGTGTCTTTCGTTCCCACAGCCTTGGGATAAAGGGCAGGCGCAGGCTTCGGTCATTTCAGGCCCCTCTCCTTTGGCTTCAGCAAAGCGTTGGAACCCTGTCTACCTTCAGATCAGCGATGTGGGTGACAAGCCCAACGTTCCCCGGTGCTGGTTTCCCAGGGTTTGTAGCGGCGCCCTTTCCTTCTGCCGCCGCCCTTCCTCCTGGGAACGCTTCTGTCCGCCAGAAACCAGTTACTCCCGGAGGGTTACGTGTCAGCCAGACTGGGTTCTCCACCTCCGTTCTAGGACCCGTGCCACTCGCCTTCCCACGCCGTGGAGAGGCACAGTGCTTGTCGCCTCAGGGTCCGAAGTCTCTTGACGGACTGAAAAAGCGGGAAGGAGAGTGATGGAGCCTAGAGAGTCTTGTAGCTCAGATTGGATTCTACACCGAGGACGGAAGACGTCAGCGGTAAGTCTCCTCACAGAGGGGTTTGCGTTGCACAGTGAGGCAGTCTGGGGCCCTTGCACCGTTCGTTCACACAGCCTTGGGGTTAA